>NC_045617.1:135830282-136130282 GCF_009829155.1 Mustela erminea
CCAGGGATGCCGGGCTAGTGTGTGCTGAGGTCTAGAAGGCCCAGGAATGTGGGTGGGGCACGGACGGTCTTTGCTACACCTGGAAGCTTTCCCTTACAGGCATGGCAGACCTTGTGGCGAACTGGGTCTTTTACCTTGCTTCTCGGTCCAGAGCTCTCCACTGCTTCTGTTGTCAGCACTTATTCCTTCCAACTGGCCAGCCGTGATTTCCATGTTCCAGGCAAATTCTTGCTTCCCTGGAGATTAAGATCTGCCTTCTCCTTACACCTGATCCCTGCGGCTTCTAAGCTCCACATTCCTTTCCCCAGACACTGAAAATGTCTATGTGAATCGGCTTAAGGAAGAATAAATCCTAACTCAGCAGAAAGTCATATATTAGGCAATGTAGAATGTGAGTTTGTTTTTGTGTGTGTGTGTGCACTTGTGTGTGTGTGTGTGTGTGTGTTGCATGTGTGTCGGCAGAGCAAAGAATTCTATAGAAAAAGATACAGACTCTTCTCTCAAGAAGTTCAAAGTCTAGGGGTGCCTGGGTGGCTCATTGGGTTAAAGCCTCTGCCTTTGGCTCAGGTCATGATCCCAGGGTCCTGGGATCGAGCCCTGCATTGGGCTCTCTGCTCAGTGGGGAGCCTGCTTCCTCCTCTCTCTCTCTCTCTGCCTGCCTCTCTGCCTACTTGTGATCCCTGTCTATCAAATAAATACATAAAATCTTAAAAAAAAAAGTTCAAAGTCCAAAAAGAGACTGACTTCCAATCAGAAAACAGTTACCATCCAGCAACACTATCAAGATCAAGTCCTTCTACAAATGTGCTGTCCTACTGGATAAAAGTAATGTTCCATCTCAGAAGGAATGCCTGTTATTTTCCTTGTTTTTCCATTGGTGGTGATGAGGTCACCCAGAGGACCCGGTCTCTCCCCTCGTTGCCCTGGTAATCAAAAGCATGTAATTAAAAGCTGGCTGGCAACAGCAATGAATGTGGTTCTGTGACCCAAGAACACTTTTTTCCTAAGCAAAGCTCATTAGACCACATTAAATTCACAATAGGTTTAAATTCACAAAGTGCACACTGGAATGATCCTAAGCAGAGGGTTTTAAGCAGAGAGAGTTCCTCATAGGACTTGTTTTTGTTTTCTTTTTAAATGTGAGGAACCCAAGTAGAGGTTGGGTTTTCTAACACACAATGCAGAGGGTCCTAACATACAAAGCTCGTGGCTGGGAGGAGAGAGAAAGGTGAAAAATGGGTTGGCTCAACAAGACTTAGATTGGAAATGCCTCACTGTTGGATTCTATTCTTGTCTAGACGAGGAAGCCAAGTTGTAGTTAATTTAGTATTTTCCATCACCCGAACAGGTGGTTCAGGTCCCTGGATCAAAGAATGGGATATATGTGATTTAAAACAAAGCCAGACAAAAACAAAAACAGAAAAATGTTCCAAATGCCAGGGCTTGTCCATTCACTTTCATCACTGAGACAAGAACCCCCATATTTCTCTTCTTAAGAACAAAATTACAGAGGGAAAGAAGTTATGCCAATCCCACATAGGCTATAAGAAATAGACCGGACTTCAGTTGTGACCAGACTTTGGATCATCTCCCTAAACTCTCTCCAAAATGCAGGGAGAAGGAAAGCCCACAAGCAGTCTCTAGAGTTTTCCCAGATGCCAGATGTTTGCCTAGAGGGCAAAAGCGGAGCCTGGCTAGAGGGGGGCTGAGCAGACCGCGCAGCCTGTGAGCTCTCAGCTGGCACCCAGCCTGCACGGACGGTGGTGACTTGCTGGGAGAAGGCAGCAGACCGGACTCAGACCTTCCAGGGAATAAACCTGCTTGACTTGGGGAAAGTTTTTAAAACCCTTTCAAGCCTTTACGTTTCCAGCTGAATGAAGGGGACCATCGTAGGATCTGCCTCGCAGAGGCGTGGACAAAATACTTTGCACGGTGCCCGTGCTCTCACGAGCCATCTTTGAATGTCATTAGTATGGCCATCACCAGCAGTTTGCACAGGCGCTGCGAGGGATCCCCGACGTGACAGGGGTGCTGGGAGATTCCCCCACATGCCGAGATTTTTCTCACTCCACCCTCCTTCATGCCTGAAGTCCTTTCTTCGAGAACTTCTTCGGTTTCTTAAAAATTGTCCTTTATTAAATATGCAACTTAGCAGCCCCAGAGGTGGCTCATAATGCAGGCCTCTTCACCCCATGCATACATCATGCTCCAAGACACACCCCATCCTGGACTGTGTCCCGGGTGTCTCAGACACACGTCCTTCCGTGGCAGGGTATGTGCGCATGCGCGGTTTGGGTACGAAGGCCACCTCCTGGTCCACACTGATGCGTCACACCGTATCACGCGGAGGCGCTGCCCCATGTGTCTAAAACACGGGGTTTAGGAGCTCTCTGGGTTTCCTGAAATTAGATGCACACTGGTGCTGATGAATCTGTATGCTTTGGTGCATGAAAGTCCATAGCTTTCATGCACTCTCAAAGGGCTTAATAATTAAAGAACCGTTGCAAAGGAGAGGGCAATTCCTATCGAGCCCTCGCAGCAGCCTTCAAGTACAGTGATCCGCTGGGGAGGTGGGGCGCTGGGAAGGCCTCAGAGTCTGATCCAGCTGGCATGGGGGGGATGGGTGGACAGCCACCTCCAGGGCCTTGGGTGCTCTGGTGTGTCAGTGTGACTGAGCAGACGGGTTGAGAGCCAGACCCAACCCTGTTGACTCACAGCTTGTTTCTGGAAGCTGCCTGGGAGTAAGCAGGCAAATGGAGTTTCTAGTAACCTTCTCAGCATGGGGAGGGCTTGGCCTGGGTGGGGACAGTGAAGCCTTAGGGCTGATAGCCCTGCTGTAAACCGGGCCTTAGGGGTGCTGAAAGCTAGGGGAGAGGGGTGCACTTGGGGTTCCTTGAAGTTTCTTTCAGTCCTAAAGTGAAATCATTCTCATGATTCTGCATTGAGTATCTCTTTCTCTATTTCTCCCTGCCTGCAGCTTATATAATTTGGGGACAGAGCTGACAAGTAATATACAGGACTGCCTGTTAAATGTGAATTTCAGGAAAACAATGAATAATTTTGTGTGTGTATATATATATCATCTATATATACACACACATATATGCACATACATACACGTGTATATATATCTTCACTACTTCAGGGGACCTACACATACTATGCAGTTATTTACTGTTAACTTGGAATTCACATTTAACCAGGAGTCCGTGTGTTTCTTTGTTTTGTTTTGTTTGCTAAATCTGGTATAAGACTGAATTGTGTCTTCTCAAAATTCATACATTCACATTCTACCCCCCTGAGGCTTTAGAATGTGCCTATATTGGAGGTTGGGTCTTTAATGAAGTAATTCAGTTAATGTGATGTCATTTGATGGGCCACCAACCAATACAACTGGTGTCCTTACAAGAAGAGGAAACTTGGACGCACAGACATGTAGAGACAGAAGACCACATGAAGATACAGGAAGAAGACAGGCCTCTGCAAGCCAAGGAGAGAGGCTTCAGGAAAAGCGAGCCTTGATCTTGGACTTCCAGCCTTCAGAAGTATAAGCAAATCAATGGCTGTTGTTTAAGCCCAAACCCTCTCTCGGCTATGGTATTGTTATGGCTGCCCAAGCTGAAGAATACATCTGGCCACCAACCATATTTGGAAAACACGCTAAATAAAAGAGCACAAAATTTTAAATACAGAATTAAGGCCAAATGTAATACTTATTAGAATAAGAAAAGAGATCACAGCAAATTACCAGAGATGGGAAAATTTGAGTCCCTTTTAGACAACTGGGACATCCAGAGTTTCCTGGAACTCACCAAGACCCCCATGGGAGAGGCTCTCAAGGCTACATTTCCTTCATACCCCAGTCCATTTACATCTGCCAGGATGTTTATCCCGACCTTTTCTAAAGCTCTCTCTATTTATTTCCTTGGTTTCGTTCAGCTTTCACTGCAATCTCCCAAATTACACAATTGGGTATTTTTGGAACTGTGTTCCTCCTTCTTTTATTGTTTAGTTTCTTATCTGTCTTCTGGGGGTAAGATTCTTAGCTCTTTGATTTTGTGTAAAAATGGATCTTAATAATGTTTATAAAACAGCATAAGTTTTTCCACACTAGAACTGTTTTTAACATCTCCTATTATTATTTTAATTATATGAGTAGCTTTGGTCATTTTCTTTTCTACCTTTTATGAAGTCTGGAAAGAGAAATAATGAATAATATAATTTTCTTTTGCATAAGGAACACTTATAGAAACATTTAATTTTAGCTGTAGCTGACAGATTTATAAGAATATGAGTGTATATAAATACATATGTGCGTGTATATATTTCATGTCTTTCTGAATGCTACACAGAATTATCCTAAAGTGCAACTAATTACACCAACTTGATTGCCCAGTAGGAAATCAGTTAAGTTAGACAAAATTGTTCTGTCACGACCATATATAAAAATTCCTTGTGGATAAAATATATGTATATTTAAAGTATATAGGAAGGGCCCATAGAAAGCATTTCTTTTTTATTTTGTATTTAAAAACACTAGATTCAATATTCTTTAATGGAAGGAGGGTGTTTTATGCATTATTGTGAAGATTTCACATTAGTATGGCAGGCAATGACTTTGAGCTTGAAATCTTAAATCTCTTCCTAATAGGGCTAAAAGTTGGCTTAAGTGCAACATGATAGAAAAAAAAAAGTATGGGGCGCCTGGGTGGCCCAGTTGGTTGAGCCCCAGGCTCTGAGTTTCAGCTTAGATCGTGATCTCCGGGTGGTGGGATGGAGCCCCAGATGGGGCTCCTTGCTCATCAGGGAGTCTGCTTGGACTTCTCTCTCCCTCTCCCACTGTCTCTCTCTCTCACTCAAATAAAGAAATTAATAATGAATAAATTTTTTAAAAGAAAAGAAAAAGTATAATGAGTATAAAAGCAAAGTTAGAGTAATTTAAGATGGATGATACACGTAGTGGGAAAGATGAGGAATGCAGAACAAGACAAGCAGAGTGAAACATGGATGAGAAGATGTCAAGAAAGGAAATCTGTTAAGCCATTTTTGAGAAATGGTGTGAAGTAAGTTGTGTGGTGTATCAAGGCGCAATGGTAATTGAGTCCAGTCGCTCACCATTCTGGCTATGCCAGTCTCAGAATAGAATTTGTACAACCATTTGCTTGCTTTTCCCCTCGGACAAATTAGAGCCATTACATTGGTGTGTGTGTCTGTGTCTGTGTGTATCTGTGTGTGCACCTGCGTGCACAGGCATGTAGTGATGGTGGTAGTATATCGAAGTGTGCATTCTCAAGCGTGTAAGTCGTGCAGTGAAATGAATGGGGCTGGTGGTGATTATGACATAAGGTCCCATAACCACTTCAGGATATTCATCTTGCTTTTCATTGTATAAATTATAATTATAGTGAAGACTCAATAAGGCAAAAGGAGGGCATGTGATGTAATGAGCCCTGGGTGTTATACAAGACTGATGAATCATGGACCTCTACCTCTGAAACCAATAATACATTATATGTTCATTAAAAATAAGCAAATACATAAATAAATACCACAGAAACACACACACACACAAAGGATCACTGAGGCAAAACAACTCAATCAGAGAAAGACAATTATCATATGATTTCACTCATAGGTGGAATTTAAGAGACAAAACAGAGGAGCACAGGGGAAGAGAGGGAAAAATAAAACAAGACAGAAATCAGAGAGGGAGACAAACCAGAAGAACTCTTAGTTCTAGGAAACAAACAGGTTGCGGAAGGTGAGGGGAGTGGGGGGATGGGGTAACCGGAAGATGGGCATTAAGAAGGGCACATTATGGGGCGCCTGGGTGGCTCAGTGGGTTAAAGCCTCTGCCTTCGACTCAGGTCATGGTCCCAGGGTCCTGGGATCGAGCCCCGCATCGGGCTCTCTGCTCAGCAGGGAGCCTGCTTCCTCCTCTCTCTCTGCCTGCCTCTCTGCCTAGTTGTGATCTCTGTCAAATAAATAAATAAAAATCTTAAAAAAAAAAAAAAAAAGAAGGGCACATTATGAAATGAGCACTGGGTGTTATAGGCAACACATGAATTCCCTGACCTCTACCTCTGAAACTTAGGATACAGTAGATGCTAATTAATTGAATTTAAATAATAATTAAAAATCACTAAGGCTTCTCTTACTGAAATAATTAACAAGGGATAGAATTACATTACCTTTTAATCTTTAGTGTTAGCTTTCTTTTTGAAAAGGCAAAGTTAATCGAATGCCCAGTAGTTATTCATATTATTTTAAGGTTTTCGCTTTTTTAATTTTTGCTCTAAAGTGACTAATTGTCCATGCAGGTAATTATGTAGGGATCTCCCAGGTGGGTGGGTATATTTAATGCTGGGGGATTTTTTTCCCCCTTGAAACTGGATATGCAGTTGCTGCCTGTTGTTATCCATGAATATAACATCAGCGAGGGGGGAGTAAGCAACAAATAGTGCCTTCTTATGGGCCTTGTCCTTATGGCCTGACATGATATTCTATTGTCCAAAGTCACCAAAATAGCCCCCTCTTCTTTGGGAATTGTAACCTTTTACTTGTTACGCTGCTGAAGTGTCTGTTCTTTCTCTGAGCATGGCTACCCCTGGTTTGCCTGGTTATTATTCAGCAGCCCCCTACAGCTTGAGGCCATGGCATCTTCAAAAATTCTTCTTATTTAGTTATTCAACTTGCTCTAGAACAGATTCCTAGATAATCCTCTTGTTCTCCGGCTTGACACAATATATCCTCGCTTAAATGAGTCGCCCTAAATGGTGCTTCGCAAAAAGGCTTGTAAGTATATTTAGCTGAAGGCAGGGGTTCCAGAACCCATTTTCCTGTCTTGGAAGCAGGGGAAAACTTCACTGCAAAGGAACTATTTGCACAAAGGTACTTTGTTTCAATAATCTGTCACAAAAATGAACGCACTGTATAGGATTTGGACACTAAAATGAGCACTGCATTTAGCAGTAAGAGAAAGCGGGCTGTGTCACACGGGGACAGTGCACCCTTTCTGATGGACGTGCACTCCCCAAGGGCAGGAGCAACAGCAGTCACACCCTTGTCCCCCACATCTAACGTGTTAGGTGGCACACGGAGGGAGCGCTCAAAAAAACAAACGGAACCAAGTAACGATCGGTCACCCACACCGAGTACAATTGTTAAATTAAAAAATATATTGTGCTGCGCTATTGGGAGAATCCTCACCCAAGCATGAGTAAGTCTCCAGCTGGATTCTAGCTATGTCCTCATCTTCCCCTGTCATTTTGACTCCCATCCGCTTCTGGGATCCCGTCTTTCCTCCTCTCGCTCGCTCTCTCCTGGTCCACGCTCTATGCTCTTCTGGCCTGAAATAGTCCTTTCCTCGTATATGAGCTGATAAAATCATTGCAGAGATTTTTCAGGCAATTAAGTCAATGGGGACACTACGTATTGTGCTGGGTTTTCTGTAGCCCTGCAAACCGCTATTTTTAATTTTCAACTATACAAGTCCATGACATGCTGGAATTTAAGGACGCTCATTAGCCTCTAATGTTTACTCTGCAAAATGGTTGTTGTCATTGAAGAAAATAACCTCCCCCACTTCACAAAGATCACTGCCTGGCCTTCTGTTGCTTTGGGACATAGCATCAGGAACACACCCCCACTTCCAGGGCAGGAACAGAATGGAGGTCTTCAGTCCTTTCCAGACACCTCTGTGTGGGCAACATGGGGGCTGATAGAACCGTGAACAGCAAAATACACAGAGCTATACCCTGTGTGTCTCACATTGAAAGGTCTTATCTGTATAGATGTCGTAATGCTATATACCATGGCATCACCATGCCCAACACACCACACCACACACACACACACACACACACACACACACACACACTCATACATGTGAACACACCCTGTACTCTCACAGGCTTCACATTAGCCTCAAGGTCAATGGCGTATTTCTTCCATACTTCCCTTAGTAGGGAACTCCATAAGGAGTTCTCCATAAGGAATGTTCTTCCAAAAAGGACATTTATTTGACAAGCTAAATCCAACTGCTGGCCCATGACATTCCACCCCCAATGATGGTTCAAAACTTTCCATTTCCCCAAGTGAACCATGTCCCCAGGTCGTGGAAACATGACACATGTCACACATTCTACTACCACTTGTACCGATTACTACGTTCCTTTTTTTTTTTTTTTTTTTAATTCTCAGGAGGTGCAATCTTTTTAAAATAAAATGTTGCCTGGCGAGAATAAACCTGAGACTAAGTCAAATTTATGAAGATTATTTAACACACATTTGTGAAACGCTTCAGACGCAGCTTTGACATTTTCTTCTTGAACATTCATAAAAGAGGTATTAACAAACCACTAGTGGTAAGTTTTGTTCAAAAGAAAATTATTCCAGTGTATCTCTCCATAAAATCCTGGCCATAGGAGAATTAAGAAACAAGATGGGACAGGATGGTTCTCAGAGTGTATACCAAGGATCCCCACAAGGTTTCAGGAGACTCACAAGATCAAAACTGTTTTGATTATAGTACTAAGATGTTGTTGACCATTGTCAATGTCATTGTCTCTTGTGTGGACAGTGATAGCCCCCAATGGCTACATGATCTGTAATACTGCGACCCACTCATTTGACTGAACCTAGAAGCAGAGATAAGAATCCAACATTTCTACTTTTAAGCCAGACATTAAAGAGATTTGTAAAAATGTAAAACAGGGCTGTTATTCTCCCTCTACATTTTTGTTTTGGAAAATACGGTTATTTTTCATTCAAATATGTTAGCTTACACTGATGTAATGGTTTCTGACCATTATTTTAAATGAATCAATAAGTAAATATCAAAAGATATTTCCTTGTTTTAATTTAAACTATTGTTAATTAATTTAAACTATTGTTTTAATTTTAAAAAATAGTAAATATTGAGAGATAAACTCACAATTTTAAAAGCTCTTTAGGGTCATCAATCGTTCTTAAGAGTATAGGTTCCCTGAGACCAAAAGGTTTGAGGAGGGCTGAACTATGTGACTGTCAGCTCGTAAATATTCTCTTCTAAAAATCGTTGCTCAAAATAGTGTTTCGAAAGTCATGTTCTGGGGTGCCAGGGTGGCTCAGTCGGTTAAGCTTCTGCCTTCGGCTCGGGTCATGATCCCAGGTCCAGGGATGGAGCCCTGCATTGGGCTCTCTGCTCAGCAGGGAGCCTCCTTCCGCCTCTCCTCCCTACCAAACCCAGGCTTGTGTGCACTGTCTCTCAAGTAACTAAATAAAATCTTTAATTTTTTTTTTCTTTACAAAACTGTGTTTTGTGACTCAGAGGGGGAGTTTTCTGAGTAGAAGCCTCTCCATTGGCTATCAGCAGGCTGCACCTGGATGGGGTTCCACCCCACCTTATCTTTAACATCCTCTGTAGTTCCCTTTAGGCAAACATAGTAATGGGGTGAGGGGCCCCCAGGCCCCCCGACATACTATTCTTGGAAAAGGCTTGCAATGGGTCCTGAGCTTTCTTTAAATTTAAGCAGTTTAGGCAAACGCCTCTAACAGGTTTCTGCCTTCTCTCCTGTCATTCTAAAATGCATCCTTTTTTGGACTCTCCTGGGAGTAAAAGCAGCCATCCAAAACACATTATCTGCTATGATGGCATAAGAATCATCCGGAACATGTTTTTAATACAAAGCTTCTAGGCCCCAGTCTAGATCGAAGGAATCAATAGCACAGGACGGAGAGGAGCATGTTTGCTCTCCTTGACAAGCTCTCCCCGTAACCCTTACTATAGTTTCCAGGAGGCCACTGTCATGGTACAAGTGTCCCACAAGAGGAAGTCCTGGAGTGTCTCATCTCCACCCAGGAGCCCCAAGCAGTCAGTATGTGCCTTGAGACCGAGGGAAGACCCTGGCTGGGGCAGCCCCCAACACTGACCAGTGAAGTCGGACTTGCCTGGGCCACCCAAGCACACGGGGACCCAGGCAAGAAGTGAACCAGCTGCCGTAGAGCCCTGTGGGGGAGGACTTGGGTTTGGGACAGAGACTGATGGAGAAGGAGAGACAGGGGGATGAAGTATCAGGGAAAGAAAAGGAAAGTTCCAGAAGTGAGGGCCCTAGTGCTGAACTATCATTTCCCCACCATGATTTTGCTTAGAGCCAGCCCTAAACCTTGCTGGGGTCAAGAGTCAAAGCAGGCTTGGCAGGTACCCAGCAGTCAGCTCTGATGAAGATCCTTAGAAAACAGAAATTGAAAGAATGTTAAAAATCCCAGAAAGAGGGATTACATAAATGGACCTAGAAAGATCATGTAAATAAGTACTAAAGTGGACAAAGGAAAAATCATATTTAAAGGCTTTTTCAAGGGCACCTGGGTGGCTCCATCTGTTAAGTGTCTGCCTTGGGCTCAACTCATGATCTCAGAGTCCTGGGATCACGCCCTGCACCAGGCTCCCTGCTTGCTGGAGAGTCTGCTTCTCCCTCTCCCTCTGCCTCTTCCCTCTGCTTGTGCTCTCTCTCGCTCTAATAAAAAAATAGTAATAAAATATTTTAAATAAATAAATAAATAAATAATTCTTATAAAACAAATAATTATAATTATTAATTATAATTAATAATTAAAAATAAATATTATAAATAATTTTCAGCTATACCGTGTATTTGGAGAAGGAAACCCTGTGTCTGCATGTTTGTTCAGTGGGGGAGGGATGCAGGAAACAGAAGGCAGAGGACCAGTGCTCCAGTCCTAGTTGTTTAATATTACCCATTGGGGGCACATTATAAAAGAAACCCACCCAGAAACAAGTCAAGTGTGTATAGACTTTATAAATCTTTTCTTGACTGTTAGTGCCTCAGATTAAAGTCAGTGAGGCTTTGATGCGAAATAGTTTATTGTATACCCAGGGGGCATCTCCTCCTGCTTCACTTTGTCCTTATTTGTAAGTTTCTTTCAAAGAAGGGTTTGACTTGTGTCTCTTTCCTTGGATAATTCTCCATCTAAATGCCCTGCAAACATTTAGGCCACTCCTCTATTGACCGTTTTGAGCATAAATTATCGCATTTCAGTGAAGGACTGATGAATTTGGGAGAAATGAGGAACAGGGTAAAATCTGATCTATGGGGACAACTTTTGGTGGCCTGAATACTTCAACCTTCACCTATTTTTATTGCACAAGATGAGACCTCACTAGCAAGTCTTACTCATGTCTTGCAACACATTTACAAGTTGCAATGTGTGTGGCCCAGAGCACTTTTTGTATCCCAGGTGACTTTGATAATGAGCAGAGGTAGGAGGAATTCCCTTTATCCAAGCCTGCACAGTGCCTTGGCGAAGCTCTTCAGCCTTCTTTGCCTTAATCTTCCTCATTCTCAGGATAAAATGGGAAAAGAAAGGAAAGAAAAAACTCTTCACCTCCTACAGGTCTTTCAGAAGATGGACTGCGGGATTATGAGTTGTGCAATTCCTTTTGCACTGGCTTGCTGCTCAAGAGGAACTCTGTTGGGGCGCCTGGGTGGCTCAGTGGGTTAAAGCCTCCGCCTTCGGCTCAGGTGATGATCTTGGGGTCCTGGGATCGAGCCCCGCATTGGGCTCTCTGCTCAGCGGGGAGCCTGCTTCTTTCTCTCTCTCTGCCTGCCTCTCTGCCTACTTGTGATCTCTCTGTCTGTCAAATAAATAAATAAAATCTTTAAAAAAAAAAAAAGAGGAACTCTGTCATTCATTTTTGAAAGATATAAGATGCTTTCGACTACATCAGATCTATTTCTTCTTTTCATCAGATCTCCTTAATAAATAACCTTTCCTGTGCTTTCAGCAGTAGATACTCTGAAAGTGTTCTGAGACATCTCCATAAAACCATATTTTTTTCTTTCCAAACCAATTGTTTGCATGCTTCACATATTTGTAGAACATCACTAGTTTTGTGAAAGTAGGGAACAATAGTTATCTGTTGCTCCGAACCACCAAGACCTGACTGCAGGCTGGATTTTTCTTATCCCCTTTTATCCTTTCTTACTTCCCCCATCTCAAGAGACCTTTCCCACAATGGTGGGTCGTTGTGAAATAGGAAATGAAGGAACGTGTGCCAATGGCCTATATAGTAATCCAGTTGAACATGACCTGAGGATAAAGTCTTTCGGGTTCTTCAGAGAGTTCTCTCCAGATTTCACATCACATGATCAAAGCAGGTGATGGCAACAGTATAACAGGGGCCCCAACCTCTGTCTAATGTGGAGATACAGAGTGGGACCCCAGAGGACCAGGAAGTGGTCTGTGCACCATAACTGTTGAACCCCACAGACACTGGGGAATGGTGAGGACATAAGGACCATAGGTTCTGTTTCTCTTGAAATCACTCTAGAATTGGTTGCATCTTGCCCCCAATTTTTAACATCTAACATGGTTTTCTCTAAAATTTTATTTTAAAAAATGTACTTATATCATATACTTTATTATTTTCCTACCCAGGCATTAATTTATTCATTCATCCAACAAAAACCTGTTGAGTATCTCCCCTGTTATGGGTTGGGGAATCGTTAATTTCTTAACAACTAAAGGATACATCTGACTCATAGAGGATTCTGGACCTCATGCTTATCTCTATACCTGGGCTATTTATTTGTTCGCTTATTTGGTTAGTTGTGTATTATGAATTCATGATTTGCTGGAGGGAAGAGGCTGTGGTTTACCAATCTTTGTATCTATAAATCGAATAGATAGAACTCAATAAACACTGAAAAAATGTTCAGTAAATCACATCAACTTCCAGAATGGTATTGAAACAAATTATAATTAAAATATACATCTCATCAACATAAAACTTCAAGTATCAGCAAAAATCTTGTGGGAGAAATGGAGAATGGCACTAAAATATACTTCAGGCAAATTAGACCGTAAATTAGACTCTGAGCTTCCTGGTAGTCAAAGTAAAAGAAAAATTTGCCAATGAGAAATTTCCCAATCAGAAATAGGGGTTGTGGATTCAGAAGTTTGGATTCCTGGATTTTAATACATTTCATCTACTAATAAATATTTTATTATTATTTTATTACATTTCAGGGATTTTCCAATTATATTTACACATTTTTCTTGAGATAATTAATACTGATCCCATAGAAAAATTATTTTTTTTTAATTTTTGCATACACTGGGTGCTTGTAGAAAAATAGGAAACATCAAATAATCTTATGATAAAAATAAAAGCTAGGTTTTTCCAAAATGAAACTTCCTTAGCCTTTCTCATTTAGAAATAATCAGATCACTTATTTCACTGTGTTTGGGATTATAGCCTTCCCCAACCCTCTAGCAAAGAAACTTACTTAAGAACAAGATGAAAACGCCTGGGGTAGTCAGGCGGACGGGTATCAAGAGTAAACACAGACATTATGTATGAGGAATTTTCAGCAAGCAGTCAACAGAGCCATTTATGGAGACTCCAATGAGGAAAATATTTAAGTATTTTGTTGAACTAAGAACTCTGGTTGCTGATCAAGAACTGATGGTCACATTGTTTTCCTGTTCCTCTGAGCCTCTTGAAGGTGTCTGGGAAGTCAGAGACCTGGGCTCCACGTTTGGTAATGATCACCTGACAGGTAGGGGGCCATTCACTCAGGGATGCCTCAGTTTCCCAATCCTCAAAACCCAATCCTCAAAGTCTCAGTTTCCCAATCCTCAAAATCCTTAATACCTACCTTATGGGATTATTTTATGAACCAGTGCAAATAGATGAGATTATGTATGTAGACAAACTTCACAAAATTTATATGAAGATATAATTTGGGTCCTATGGATTCCAGCATCAGTTAATATGTTGGTCGGGAGATGGTTAATTTTTCATAACATTGTATGTATGATTGGTCACTTTCTTGTAAAACTAACTTCACCTACTGCTGAAACCCACTTATTTTTTTTTACTTCATTAATGTGTACAATTTATAATAATTTATTGAGTTCCATGGCTCAACGTTCTTACAGAACTTGATTTTTTATTTTAAAAGCTCTCTTTCGGGGACACCTGGGTGGCTCAGTCATTAAGGGTCTGCCTTCCCCTCAGGTCATGATCCCAGGGTCCTGGGATTGAGCTCCACGTCGAGCTCCCTGCTCTGCAGGGAGAATGATTCTCCTTCACCCACTTCCCCTGTTTGTGTTCCTTCTCTCACTGTCTCTCTGTCAAATAAATAAAATCTTTAAAAAAAACTTTATAGATTTAATACATATTTATCATCATACAGTGTAGTTCTATGTGTGGTGAAGTTCTACTTCTTTTCCCAGATTATTATTTTCTTGACTTTATTTACATTTAGCCTGGATAAGCATATTTATACAGCTTGATAATTCAAGTGATTACACCATGATTTTGAGGTTTTTATGAGGAAAAATGGAGTATACAATTATATTTGTAATTTAACTGATTAGCCATCCTGGATCCAAAGCAAAAACAAAACCACCTGAGGCTCGCTAACTTTTCCAAGGGCTGCATCAGCTTCTCTAGAAGCAATCAGTCAGCAATGACCACATTTCAGATAAACCCCAAGGCTGAGATGTCACCAAGGAGATTAGGAAGAAATAATCAGCCTGAGTGGACATACAAAAATAAGCCTTTTAAGTAAAGGCAAAGATCCCTGAGAGGCCCATCTATTGCCAGGGAGGTCCTAAGCAAAAGACTGATGGTCTCCATGGCAGGAGGATACATATGTCCTTCGCCGGTCACCATAATGGCGGAAGAACAAGGAATCTGTTGGTAATGAGGTAGAAACTGGGACTTGGTATAAAGGACTGGTGAGTGCCCAATGGCAGGAAGGCAGGAGAATGGAGAATTGCCTCAGCCTCAGAGCATCTGACCAGGTGCTGCCGCCACAGAGGAAGGAACACTGCAGTCAAGGTATCCGGACACCATGGGCCATAAACCCTGCCCAAGGCTCCTCCCTTCCCAAGCACCTGCTGACCTCCTTTCCTATTGAAGCTTTCTACAGGGCAAACGGCAAATAAAATGTGTGACTTCTGGAGCCAGTTCTTTTTAAATTTATGAAGAAGGCAGAGATTAATAATAATGCTGACATAGGCATGCAGCCTGGTTCCAGAGTGAGCAGACTGAGATTTTTATTTTATTTTTTTGAGAAAGAGAGTGCAAGTGGGTAGGGGTGGGGAAGGGAGAGGGAGAGAGAGAATCCTAAGCAGGCCCCATGTTCATCATGGAGCCTGCTGTGGGACTCAATCTTATGACCTTGAGATCATGACCTGAGTGGAAATCAAGAGTCAGATATCCAAATGACTGAGCTACCCAGGCGTGCCCATTTTTTGATTGGCGTTATTAATTATAGTGTGCACAAAATCACATGGGGTGTTTCTTTGGCAATAGTAAAAGAAAAAAAAAAAAACATTATTTACAGTGTTGCACAAAATCTTAATCCTACCATTTAGAAAGATCACAAGTTCATGAGTGGATACTAGAGATTCCTGAGGAATTTCCTTATCATAAGTTGAACTCATCTGTAAATTTTCAACAATACTGATGAGGAGAGTATATAGTTTTGGTTCTAGAAGTCACTGAAATGCTAATCTTGTGAGACTAACACTATCTAGTATTACTATCATGGTCATGATGGTACTGCTTCTACTCATAAATATCCTATTTGTTCTCCTACTTTTTCCAATTAGGGCTACACAATGGATATAAGAGGAAATTAAGTATGTCACTGCTAACCAGAGCCTGAAAGGACCTTGAGCAACTCTCCACTCTTTGCAAATCTACAGGGTTTAGAGAAAAGTATGCAGCAGTAGAGATAGAACTAGCTTATCTTGTGAATCATGGCAGAGCAGTCTCCAGACCCACAGTGGACATTAGATGAGTGAAAAATAAATGTTCACCATGTTAAAATGCTGAGATTTGGGAAATGTGTGTTACTGCAGCATAGCTCGTCCTGATTAATGTGGATAATAATAAGTTTTTGTCTTGGGAGCTAAAAGGAAATCTGCAGTTATAATGTTACACATTTTCCATCTTTTCATGATAGGCTTAGCAGGGTAGTGCAAGAATTGAGCAACTTTTTCTGTAATGGACCACACAGTAAATATTTTAAGCCAGATAGTCTCTTCACCAGTAATCCTTCTGCCACAGGAGTATAAAAGCAGCCATGATGATACGTAAGGAGTATGGTTGTGTTCCAATAATACTTTATTTATAAAAAATGGGTAATGGACAGGATTTAGTACACTGGTTATAGTTTGCTGGGCTTTGTGATATGGGACCTCCTGTTTAATGTAGTTATGTTGAAAACTTGGTATATGAGTTTCTTAGGACTATCTTTTTTTTCTTTTTCTTTTCTCTCTCTCTCTCTCTCTCTCTTTTTTAAAGATTTTATTTATTTATTTCACAAAGAAAGAGATCACAAGTAGGCAGAGAGGCAGGCAGAGAGAAGGGGAAGCAGTCTCCCCACTGAGCAGAGAGCCCGATGCAGGTCTTGATCCCAGGAGCCTGAGATGCTGACCTGAGCCGAAGGCAGAGGCTTAACCTACTAAGCCACCCAGGTGTCCCTCTTAGGGCTGTCTTAACAAAGTACCACAAATGATGTGACTTAAAACAATAGGTATGAGGAAGCTAGTAGCCCAAATCAAGGTGTTGACAGGGTTGGTTCCTCATGTAGGTTCTGAGGGACAATCTGTTTGCTGCCTTTCTCTCAGATTCTGATTTGTTGCTGATGACACTTGGCATTCCCAGACAATCTCTACCTCTATCTTCACACTGACATCTTTTCTCTGGATGTGACTTTCTTATAAGAAGACTGGTCATATTGGATTAAGATCCTACATTTCTTACTCCTTTCTGGTATGACCTCATCTTAACTAATTACATTTGCAATGACTCTATTTACAAATAAGGTCACATTCTGAGGTATTGGAGGTTAGAGCTTCAACAAATCTTCTTGGGGTACATAATTCAACCCGTAACACTTGGTTACTTAAGGAACACATTTCGCTTAGAAAACTGTCAATGGTACGTGAATTTAAGAGAAGCTCACAATCAGAAATCAATTCATGAATTCTTTTGACAAGACTGAAATTTTAGATATAATATAGAGCCATTAAAAGAAGAACTATGCTCATAATTAAAATAATAAATAGAATTCTGTAATGAACATTTACAATTCAATATTATCGTTCAGGCTCCTACCATTTCCAAGTCATTGATTGATGTTTAAGATGAGAAAATTAGATTTGATTTACATACTTTATTTCTTGAGACTGTTATTAAAGCAGAGGATTGATGAAATGATTATTCCTTAGAGTCTGAATGGAGACATCTATAAGAATTTATTGAAGACAAAACTACAATTTCCTTGGCAGATTTTGTAAAAAGAGCACACAGGTGAGCAATCAAGTAAGTGCTTTAGATGGTGCAGGAGAGAAGTTCAGAAGGAGAGACCCTCTAATTGGCGCCTTCCAGAGGAAGCAGCCTCCAAGCTGGGCTGGAAAGGTGGCTATGATTTGGATAGTTGCCAGAGAGCATCTAATTCGGGCAAATGCATAACACGATTTAGCGTGGGGAGGAAGATCAGCCGCATTTGAGGTCACAGGGGCATGGTGGGAAATACCAATAATTATAACTGCAAAGTGCAGTTGAAACTGATACAAAGGACCTGGAATGTCACCCTAAGAAGGGTTCATGTTGCATTCATGAGAATAGGTTTCTAAGAAAATAATCAAATCCGTATGGTATATTACACAAGGTAAATAAGGCAATGGATCAGTGAGGAGTTGTCTAGGCATTACCTAGGAACGTCTAGGGATTATGAAAAAAAGGTGATAGACCATGGCTGGGTAGTGAGGTAGAGTTAGAATGGTTTATAGGAATTTTCTTACATTTTGATAATTGAAGTTCTGAGACTGAGAAAACCATGAAGGAGAAAAGGATGAGCCAACATGATCTCAATAGCAAGGAAAAGAGGGAAGAGACAGATATAAACACAAGGAAGGCAGGCAAGACAAATTCTAGCTAATTGCTATTAGAGTAAAGATTATTCATTAGTTCTAGTTGATTAGTCAAGATAAGATGAGATAGCCATGGTTACATGTAATCCCCGACATTCCAGTAGCTCAACAAAGATTTATTTCTTGTTCATGCTACGTATCCAGGGCTTATTGGAAGGGAGCTCTGTTCCACAGATTTATTCAGGTATCCAGGCAAAAGGGCATTCCACCATCTTGGGAGGCTGCCATTTCAACATGGAACCGCACAAGGGGAAGAAAGAACAAGGACAGCTCCCCCCACTCTTAACTGTCTTCAGTCTATTTGCCAGAACTTGTCACATAGCCAAAATCCAAGTTAGGTTGGAAAATGTTGAGAAACCAATCAATAGCCACTAAACATTACTATCCCTACTGTCTCATTTTCTCTTCTACTTCAAAAACAGTTATCCATGAATTTCTGTCCTAACATTGCCCTTAATAAAGGGAATCTATTTCTTTCCATGTGTTTTCGCTAACAACCAGGAAATGCTCGTATATTCTCAACCATAACCATTGCAAAGGGCTTTCACGAGCATCCTGAACAGTGGATATAGAAACAAAAACAGAATGTTAAAATCTGCTAATTGTTTCTCTTCCATATCTATATTGGTTATATGGGTTAGGGCTGTAACGTGTACTTGTCACACCAGCTACCACTGTGACTCCTGATTGTGTCATCATCCCTAAGGATGGCTGTCACTAAAAATACCACAAGTAACTAGAAGAATATGTATAGGTAGCAGGATATTAAATGTAACTTTTTCTATCTTGGGTTTAGACAAAGACGCCAAAGACTGCAAAATGCACTCGTTGCCAGACATCCACATACTAGAACTAGGTGCTAGACATATGCAGGTATATTAAGAGACTATGAAGCTGGCTCCTCAGCATTAGCCCCACAAACAACTTCAGGCTCTACAAAGAGACCAAGAATTTATTCCCCAGTTGAAGAGGCCAATAGTGAGGTTTTCTCTGGACAGAGCTTTTGATGTGTCATGTGTTTCCCTCTTCAAAATGGGGAAGGAGAGGAGGATGCTTGCCTTTACTGCAAGCCAAGTAAAGGGGTCTTAAAAAGACGTGCACAAAGACCACCGTTCTCCTGGAGTTTGGTAAAGTCACAGACTAACATCTCATGCCCTGAGACATCTAAAGGAAAGAGTCTGTGGCTAAAGAGGGAAACCCTGGGCTGTCAGAGGAGAAGACTGCCATCAGCAGGTTTGCATATAGAGCAAAGGGTGTGTGTGTTTATGTGTGTGTGTGTCCCATAGGCACATGTGGAACCTGCAGAAGTCCAAGCCATGGATTATCTTTGAAAGGACTCTGCCTAAGAACATGTTTTTTCCAGGGACAAGATAATATTAGTGAAGAAGAGGCTAGAAGCTAATCATCAATGCAGAAGGGAGGGAAGGAACAGGATGCAGGAAGCCAGGTGGAAAAGCCACCATCCAGGCTAGGGACTGGTGAGTGATCCTCAGAAATAGATAGGAGTGGGAGAGAAGGAGGTTCTAATATATCTCCAAGAATAGCCCCTCAGTGGAAGAATCAGCTTTGGAACTCTTAGACCCAGCAGTCCCTAACAGATGATAGGGCTCAAAAAGCAGCAAGGAGAGAGAGGAAAAAAGAAGACAGAGAAGAAACTTTCATCCACACTGTACTGCTCTAAATTAGACCTCCACTGGGAGAGGAAGAGAGGCTTCGAACTGGTTGAGTAATCAGATCTGAACTAGGGAGGAAGGAAAAGTTTGAAATGGGTTGAAAAGTTGGCATTTGGACTCCACACTGGCTGCATTTCCTACCATCTGAAAGAGAATTTACCACTATCTGAGAGAAGGTGAAAGTTCTGGGCCATGGCGGTATTTCACCAAGGACCAAGAAGACAGATCCAAAGAGCAAAGTTTGCAGAAGCAGTAGTGAGGAAAAGCAAAGTTTCTTATTTCTTAGATCCTCTTTAGTCCTTCTGACTCAAAAGGCCTGTTCCCATTAATCACTCAGTGAACACTAATGAATATGGCAGAGGCTGATCAATATATAGTTGGTCCTTGAATCTCACAGATTTGAATTTTGCGGGTCCACTTACATGCAGACTTTTTTTGAGAAGTATACTATGACTCTGTGAATGTATTTTCTCTTCCTTTTAATTTTCTTAATAACCTTCTTTTCACTGAACTGCTTTATTGTTAAGATATAGTATATATTACATATACAAAATGTGTGTTAATTGGCCATGTTATCAGTAAAGCTTCTGGTCAACAGTAAGCTACTAGCAATTAAGTTTTGGGAATGTCAAAAGTCATGCACAGATATTCAACTTTGTGCGGGTTTGGCACCCCAACCCTTGTGTTGTTCAAAGGTCAACTGTAGTTCATAGTATAAAAATTCTAATACAATAAGGAATAATTGTACATTGCTTTTGTTGGTGACTGTCTTGAGGTGTGGTTATATTTTGGAGAATTTAAAGTGTGTGCAATCAGTAATCCATTAATTCAAAACTATTTCATAGAGGTCCTATAACTGGGTACCTACAATACCCATAAACTCCTATAAAATACATGGAAGGTCATCCACCTACTTTTTCAAAACTTTTACATATAACAAAAGTAGACAAAAATAATCTTAACACAATGTGATAAAAGTTTTAAAAGGAGACTTTGTAGTGTAGTATTAGAACAGAGAGTAGGACATTTTACCTCTAAGAAAGGATCTAGAAAGCTTCCAGAGAAGGTAACACACCTAAACTGATGTTTGACATGTTTATTTAACCATGAACCAGAATGGGTTGAAAAAGAGTGAGATTATTCTTGGTAGCAAATCAGCTCAGCACAAAAGCATGCAATAGGAAAAACCAACTTTTTCAGAGGCAAATTTGCCCATATAATCATGGGACCAAGTACCATTGGACAATGGCTGTGAATGGGTCTAGAGATTATTTGGAGCCTAGATGTGGCAACAGAGCAATGCAACCTGGTATGGAATTTAGAGATAATTTTCAAGCCATTGAAAATGGTTAAAATATTTTGGTTTTGCTCTTATGTTTATATATGTGCTTTAAACAATAAACAGTATGAGTTTTTTTTAAAAAAATTATCTATAATTTCATTATCCAGAAAAACCACTGAATATATTCTGGAGTGTTTTCTTCCATTATTTACACATTTTTAAAGTTTTTATTGTATTTCAATTTTGTAGCCAGTCGTTTTAACGTAATATTATTCTGTGATTATTTTCTAGTGTCACTGAACAATTTTTTAAGAATTTTATTTATTTATTTGATAGAGAGAGAGAGAGAGAGAATATGAGGAGTGGGGGGAGGGACAGAGAGAGAGGGAGAAGCAGAGGCCCCACTGAGCAGAGAGCCCAAAACAAGACTCTATCCCAGGACCCAGAGATCATGACTGGAGCCAAAGGCTAGATGATTAACTGACTGAGCCACCCAGGTGCCTCTCATTGACTAGTTTTTGACAATATGATCTCTAATAAGTGACCAATATTACATCAAATGAACCCACTCATTTTTTTTTCATTCAGCCATTCATTTACTGTTAATGGTTGGGTTATTCTAAATGCTTGGCAATTGCCATCCATATTTATACATCTTCCAGTGTATTTTTATGCCTTTAAGATACAGTCCAATAAATTAAATTGCTGAGTCAAACTAAATTCTGCAGAAGCTACTTTTTGCACATTTTTACATTTGTTTCCACAAAAATTGTGCTAATTAACATCCTCCTCCCTTGCTCCAGTAGCAGTGTAAAATATTCTGGTTTTTTGTAGGTTTATCAATGGGACAAATTATTTGCTTTTATGAGTAATCTCTGCTGGTTTTCTAATAAACTAAACTTTTAATAGTCATTTCTATAAATAAACCTTGTTAAATAATCTTTCTTTACTTTTTAAAATAAAAGTCCACTGAAAAAATGTTACAGAATATAGAGAAATAGAAGGGAAAAAAGTTATTTCCTACAATCAATGACTGGTAACATCTTGGCATATAACCTTCCAGTTTTTTTTTTTTTTTAACACATAATGTATTATTTGCTTCAGGGGTACAGGTCTGTGAATCACCATCCTTACACAATTCACAGCACTCACCCATAGTACCTATCCTCCCTCATGTCCATGGTCCAGCCACCCTATCCCTACCTTTTCACCACCCAGCAAACCTCAGATTGTTTCCTGAGATTAAGAGTCTCTTATGGTTTTTCTCCCTCCAGAGTCCCATCTTGTTTCATTTTTTCCCTCCCTTCTCCCCACAACCTCATATCATAGGTTGAGGCCCTGCCCTCAAATTCCTCATATCAAAGATATCATATGTTAATTGTCTTTCTCTGATTGACTTATTTAACTCAGCATAATACCCTCTAGTTCCATCCACGTCATTGCAAATGCAGGATTTTGGGGGTTTTGATGGCTGCAGAATATTCTGTTGTCTATATATATACCACATCTTCTTTATCCATTCATCTGTTGATGGACATCTAGGTTCTTTCCATAGTTTGACTATTGTGGACATTGCTGCTATAAATATTCGGGTGCACGTGCTCCTTTGGATCACTACATTTGTATCTTTAGGGCAAATACCCAGTAGTGCAATTGCTGGATTATAGGGTAGCTCTATTTTCAACTTTTTGAGGACCCTCCATGCTGTTTTCCAGAGTGGCTGCACCAGCTTGCATTCCCACCAACAGTATAGGAGGGTTCTCCTTTCTCCGCATCCTCGCCAGCATCTGTCGTTTCCTGACTTGCTAATTTTAGCCATTCTGATTGGTGTGAGGTGGTATCTCACTGTGCTTTTGATTTGTATTTCCCTGATGGTGAGTGATATTGAGCACTTTTTCATGTGTCCATTGGCCATTTGGATGTCTTCTTTGCAGAAATGTCTGTTCATGTCTTCTGCCCATTTCTTGATTGGAGTATTTGTTCTTTGGGTGTTGAGTTTGAGAAGTTCTTTATAGATTTTGGATACTGGCCCTTTATCTGATGTGTCATTTGCTAATACCTCCTCCCATTCTGTCAGCTGTCTTTAGATTTTGTTGACTGTTTCCTTTGCTGTGCAAAAGCTTTTGATCATTGCCCTTGCTTCCCTTGCCCTTGGTGATGTTTCTAGGAAGAAGTTGCTGTGGCTAAGGTCAAAGAGGTTGCTGCCTGTGTTCTCCTCAAGGATTTTGATAGATTCCTGTCTCACATTGAGGTCTTTCATCCATTTTAAGTCTATTATTATGTGTGGTGTAAGGAAATGATCCAGTTTCATTCTTCTGCATGTGGTTGTCCAATTTTCCCAACACCATTTGTTGAAGAGACTGTCTTTTTTCCATTGGACATTTGTTCCTGCTTTGTCAAAGACTAGTTGGCCATGGAGTTGAGGGTCCATTTCTGGACTCTCTATTCTGTTCCATTGATCTATGTGTCCGTTTTTGTGCCAGTTCCATACCGTATTGATGATTACAGCTTTATGATGGAGCTTGAAGTATGGAATTGTGAGGCCGCCTACTTTGGTTTCTTTTTCAACATTCCTCTGGCTCTTTGGGATCTTTTGTGGCTCCATATAAATTTTAGGATTATTTGTTCCATTTATTTGAAAAAAAATTATTGGTATTTTGATAGGGATTGCATTAAATGTTTAAACTGCTTTAGGTAGCATAGACATTTTCACCATATTTGTTTTTCCAATCCATGAGCATGGAACATTTTTCCCATTTCTTTGTGTCTTCCTCAATTTCTTTCATGAGTACTTTATAGTTTTCTGAGTACTGATTCTTTGTCTCTTTGGTTAGGTTTATTCCTAAGTATCTCATGGTTTGGGGTGTAATTGTCAATGGGATTGACTCTTTAATTTCTCTTTCTTCTGTCTTGCTGTTTATGCATAGATATGCAACTGATTTCTGTGCATTGATTTTATATCCTCACACTTCACCAAATTCCTGTATGAGTTCTAGCAGTTTTGGAGTGGAGTCTTTGGATTTTCAACATAAAGTATCATATCATCTGCAAAGAAGGAGAGTTGGACTTCTTCTTTGCTGATTCAGATGCCTTTTATTTCATTTTGTTGTCTGATTGCTGAGGCTAGGACTTCTAGTACTATGTTGAATAGCAGTGGTGATAGTGAACAGCCCTGCTGTTTTTTCTTGACCTTAGAAGGAAAGCTTTCAGTTTTTCCCCATTAAGAATGATATTCACCATTGGTTTTTCAGAGATGGCTTTAATGTTATTGAGGTACGTACTCTATTCCTAAACTGTGAAGAGTTTGGATCAAGAAAAGATGCTGTACTTTATCAAATGCTTTTTCAACATCTATTGAGAGTATCATAAGGTTCTTATTCTTTATTAATGTATTGCATCACATTGATTGATTTGTGGATGTTGAACAAACCTTGCAGCCCAGGAATAAATCCCACTTGGTCATGTTGAATAATCCTTTTAAGGTACTGTTGGATCCTATTGGCTAGTATTTTGGTGAGAATTTTTGCATCTGTGTTCATCAAGGATATTGGTCTGCAATTCTCCTTTTTGATGTGGTCTATGTCTACTTTTGGTATCATGTTAATGCTGGCCTCATAAAGAGTTTGGAAGTTTTCCTTCCATTTCTATTTTTTGGAACAGTTTCAGGACAATAGGTATTAATTCTTCTTTAAGTGTTTGGTACAATTCCCCTGGGAAGCCATCTGGCTCTGGGCTCTTGTTTGTTGGGAGATTTTTGATGACTGCTTCAATCTTCTTACTGGTTATGGGTCTGTTCATGTGTTCTATTTCTTCCTGGTTCAGTTTTGATAGTTCGTATGTCTTTAGGAATGCATTCATTCTTCCAAATTGTCAAATTGGCCTGTGTATACTTGCTCATAATATGTTCTTATAATTGTTTGTACTTCTTTGGTGTTGGTTGTGATCTCTCCTCTTTCATTCATGATTTTATTAACTTGGATCCTTTCTCTTTCTTTCTTTCCTTCTTTTTTTTTTTTTTTTGATACGTCTGGCCAGACTTGTATCAATCTTATTAATTCTTTCAAAGAACCAGCTCCTAGTTTCATTGATTTGTGCTACTGTTCTTTTGGTTTCTATATCATTGGTTTCTGCTCTGATCTTATTTCTCTTCTCCTGTTGGGTTTAGGCTTTCTTTGCTGTTCTTTCTCCAATTCCTTTACGTGTAGTGTTAGGTTGTGTACTTGAGACCTTTCTTGTTTCTTGAGAAAGTCTTGTATTGCTATATGCTTTCCTCCTAGAACCACCTTTCCTGTGTCCCAAAGATTTTGAACAGTTGTGATTTCATTTTCATTTGTTTCCATGATTTTTAAAAATTTTTTAGTTTCCTAGTTGACTGATTCATTCTTTAGTAGGATGCTCTTTAGCCTCCTGTATTTGAGTTCTTTCCAACTTTCCTCTTGTGGTTGAGTTTTAGTTTCAAAGCATTGTGGTCTGAAAATATGAAGGGAATGATCCCAATCTTTTGGTACCAGTTGAGAACTGATTTGTGACCCAGGATATGATCTATTCTGGATAATGTTCTATGTGCACTAAAGAATGTGTATTCTGTTGCTTTGGGATGGAATGTTCTAAATATATCTGTGATGTCCATTTGGCTCAGTGTTTAATTTAATAATAATTTCCTTGTTGATCTTTTGTTCAGATGACCTGTCCATTTCAGTGAGGGAGGGTATCAATGTCCCCTACTATTATTGTATCATTGTCCATGTGTTTCTTTGATTTTGTTATTAATTGGTTTATGTAATGGGCTGCTCCTATATTAGGGGCATAGATATTTAAAATTGTTAGATCTTCTTGTTGGACAGACACTTCAGGTATGATATAGTGTCCTACCTCATGTCTTATTATAGTCTTTGGATTAAAATCTAATTTGTCCAACATAAGTGTTGACACCCCAGTTTTCTTTTAATGTCCATTAGCATGGTAAATTTTTTTCCAACCCCTCACTTGAAATCTGGAGGTGTCTTTGTGTCTAAAATGAGTTTCTTGCAGACAGCATATTGATGGGTTTTGTTTTATTATCCATTCTGATACCCTATGTCTTTTGACTGGGGCATTTAGCCCATGTACATTCAGGATAACTATTGAAAGATATGAATTTAGTGTCATTGTATTGCCTATAAGGTGACTGTTACAATATATTGTCTCTGTTCCTTTCTGGTCTGTTACTTTTAGGCACTCTCTTTGCTTAGAGGACCCCTTTCAATATTTCCTATAGGGCTGGTTTGGTGTTTGCAAATTCTTTTAGTTTTTGTTTGTCCTGGAAACTTTTAATCTCTCCTATTTTCAATGACAGATTGGATGGATGACTGCATATTTTTCTAGTTTAGTGCTCTGAATGTATCATGCCAGTTCCTTCTGGCCTGCCAGGTCTCTGTGAATAGGTCTGCTGTCAATCTAAAATATCTAATGTTTCATGTTAGACCTCTTGTCCCAAGCTGCTTTTAGGATGTTCTTTTTGTCACTGAGACTTGTAAATTTTACTATTAGATGATGGGGTGTGGACCTATTTTTATTGATTTTGAGGGGGCCTCTCAGTGCCTCCTGGATGTTGATACTTGTTCTCTTTGCCAAATAAGGGAAATTCTCTGCTTTAATTTGCTCCAATATACCTTCTGCCCATATCTTTCTTCCTTCTTTTTCTGGGATCTCAATTATTCTAATATTGTCTTGTCTTACGGTATTACTTATCTCTCAAATTCTCCCCTCATGGTCTCTCTTTTCTTCAGCTTCTTTATTCTCCATCATTTGGTCTTCTATATCACTAATTCTCTCTTCTGTCTCATTTGTCCTAGCACTCCATTTTTTATTGCACCTCATTAATAGCTTTTTTTAATTTCAACTTGGTTAGATTTTAGTTCTTTTATTTCTCCAGAAAGGGATTCTCTAGCATCATCTATACTTTTTTCAAGCCAAGCTAGTGCCTTGATAATCGTCACTCTGAACTCTAGTTTTGACATAGAACTAATGTCCATACTGATTAGGTGCCTAGCCATCATTACTGCCTCTTGTTCTTTTTTTTTTTTTTGAGGTTAGTTTTCCTGCCTTGTCTTTTTATCCAGATAAGAATAGATGAATGAGAGAACAAAATACTATATACTAAAAGGGTAGCAATGACCCCAGAAAAATATACACTAACCAAATCCAAAGAGACCTGAAACTGGGGGGAGAAGAAAGGAGAAAATATATATATACATATGTGTGTGTACATGTATACATATATGTATATCTATACATGTACACATATACATATATGTATATGTACATATATGTACATATACATACATATGTATATATGTGCATATATACATACATATATATGCATATGCGTGTATATGCATATGTATGTATATACATATGTGTGTATGTATATGTATGTACGTGTGTATATGTATGCATAGACATATGTGTATGTATGTGTATATATGTACATATGTGTATGTGTATGTGTGTATGCACATGTGTGTGTATATGTATATATATACATATACATGTATATGTATACATGTATAGATATATGTATATGTATACATGTACACACACATATGTATTTTTTTTTGGTGTTTTTTTTTTCTTTTAAACAGAGACTACAGAGAGGCAGACAAGGGAGAGAGGAGGAAGCAGGCTCCCCGCTGAGCAGATAGCCCTATGCGGGGCTCAGTCCCAGGACCCTGAGATCATGACCTGAGCTGTAGGCAGAAGCTTTAAACCACTGAGCCACCCAAGTGCCCCTATATTTTTTTTCTCCTTTCTTCTCCCCCCAGTTTCAGGTCTCTTTGGATTTGGTTAGTTTATATTTTTCTGGGGTCATTGCTGCATATATATATGTATATGTATGTATATATGTGTATGTATGTATATACATATATATATGTGTGTGACTGGTGAATATAACAGAGCCACACACTTGATTTTGGGTTATTTTGGTCTGTTAGAAGAAACCGCCTCCCAAAATTTTAAAGAAAGCAAAACTTATATACAAAAATAAGGGTAAACACAATGAAGGGATGGAATATGACTGTAAAGATGAAAATTTAAAAATATTCTAAAAAAGGAATTGATAATATAAGAAGTTGGTTGAAAAAAGAAAAAAAGAAAAGAATGTGATTAGGCTGGAGACTAGAACAAAGCCATGTGCTAGATTTAGGTTATATGGTATATTTTGATCTTTTAGAAGAAACTGTCCCGAAATCTGTCAGGAAATTTTAAAGAAAAAAAAAAGCTTTTTAAAGAAAAAAAAATTTTTTTGTATATAAAAAAAAAATGTTAAATAGAATGAAGGGGTAGAGTATGACTATAACAAAGAAAATTCAAAAAGATTTTTTTAAATTGTATTGATAAGATAAAATAGTTTAAAATGTCAAAATAGTAAAGAGGGATAATTTTAAAAATAGAATAAGAAAAAAACAAAATATAAAAAAATTTAACTTTGAAAGACTAAAGAATCATGGGGGGAAAGCTGTGAATTCTATGTGCTGTAATTCTGTAGCTCTGAAGCTTTGCAATTCTCATTGATCAGCAAACCTGGTCTTGGCTGGATATTCTTTTTGATCTTTTTGGGGTGTGACCTATTGTACTGATTCTCAATTGTCTTTTTCCAAGGTGGAATTGCACCACCCTTGCCAGGGGCCAGGCTAAGTGGCCTGGTTCGGAGAGCGAATCTGTTTGGGTTCGCTCTGGATAGCTTTTGTTCCCTAAGCGCTTTCCATAGAGCTTTGGAGGACAGGAATGAAGATGGCATCCTCCCAATCTCCAGCCCAGAGGGGCTGACAGCTAGGGCCCCACTTGTCAGTGCACCTTCAGAGAAAAGCAGTCAATCCTTCCCATCTCCCTTGTCTCCAGCCACACTCTGAGCTCATCTAGCCTGTGACTGAGTGTTTTTATCTCTGGTGCTCGGCTCCATTTGGAGTCTCCAAACCCAGCAGATTCCTGCCACAAGCTCCCACGCCACTCCTCCCAGAGGAAGAAGGTAATTCTCCCTGGATCTGCCACTTATGGGGTCTGTGCTCAAAGAGCAGTGGCCCGACTGTGTCCCAGATGATGATGGTTTAAGGTAGCCCCAAGCTGAGAGCCCACTGCTCAGCTTCATCTTTGCAGCCGGCTTCCCCGCTCCAATCCCTGGGGAGCTCTACTGCACTCAGACACCCCAGTCTTTCTGTGACCCCAGGGGTCCTGAGACCATCCTGTCCCCGAGAGGGCTCCACCCCCTGCTTAGCCTCTGAAGCGATGTCCTTCAGTGGAGCAGACTTCTAAAAGTTCTGATTTTGTGCTCACTGCTCCAGTGCTTGTTGGGAGCCGGCCCCTCCCGCTGCAGTCTGTCTTCCTGTATGTCCGCTCAGATTCACTACTCCACATGTCCTATCTTCCAGAAAATGGTTGTTTTTCTGTTCCTAGAATTGCTGCTCTTCTTTTCTTTGATCTCCTGTTGAATTTGTAGGTGTTCAGAATGGTTTGATAGCTATCTAACTGAACTCCTGGGACCCAGTGATATTTAAGTCTCTTAATCCTATACCATCTTGTTCCTCCTACCCTTCCAATTCTTAATACTCTAAACCTATTTAACAAAATTGAGACTTTATTGTATTTAACGTACCATCTTGTGGAGCAAGTGGGATATCAGCGTTGATTAGATTTCAGACCATGGCTTGTAAGAACTGCATGATTTTCCCTGGTATGAGTGGGCTGTTACCAATCTCCATTTCTATCTTGGACTTTGGATTGGCTTTTATATTTCATCTTCACATGAGCATTTTCTTTTTTGCATGAGCATTTTTTGTGCATACCTTGATTTAAATTCTAAGACAAATTGTTAAAAATAGAAATGTTGAGTAAAAGGATTTGAACATTTTTTATGACTTTTAATTCACATTGCAAAGTTGTGTTCCAAAAAAACTGCACCTGCGTATAGGGATTGAGAGGACTTGTTTTACAGCATTAAGAATGATCAATATTTTAATTTTTCCTACTTGACAGATAACAACAGCTTTGTATTTGAATTTGCCTTTCTTTGATTATTGAGAATGTTAAATTTTTTTAATGTCTTATAGGCAATATTTATTTTTGTCACATTTGGAGGATCTGGTGCTCTTATTGGTGATGGTCAAAGTCTTTTTCTGTACCATTAAGATATTAACAATTTATCCATTGTATTTATTCATATGTTACTTTTTAACCCAATATTTCATATTTCTGAGTTACTGAATTTTCCATCTTTACTGGCTATAATACATCTTTGAGTATGTTTTTCAGGGCACAAACAGGGGTTCTTTCTGAGCCCTTGCCTAATTCAAATATCCTTCCTGCTTCCATCATATGTGAATGACATCTTGGCAGTACATGAAATTCTTAGGCTACAAGCTTTCCCTCACAAATTTGCAGTATCTTCTGATACACAGTGTAATAGAGAAGAGTATGCATGTGTGGTGGTTAGTTTTATGTCAGTTTGACTAGGCCATGGAGTACCCAGATATTTGGGCAAATGTTACTCTGGATGTTTCTTTGAGGATGTTTCTGATGAGACTAACATTTGAATTGGTATATTGAGTAAAGCAGATTGCTCTCCCTGGTGTGGGTGAGTCTCATCTTATCAGTTGAAGGTCTGAATAAAACAAAAAGCCTCATCACCTTCCAAGTAAGAGAGAATTCTGCCTGACTGCCTTCAAAATGGAACATTGGCTTTCTGTCACCTTCATAATCATGTACTCCTCTTCCTTTTAAGTTTTCCTCTTTCTTTTGGTAGATAGATAGATAGATAGATAGATAGATAAATAGACAGATAGATAGATAGACGATAGATAGATGATAGAGGATAGAGATAGATTTTGTTTTTCTGGAGAACCCTGACTAATATGTCATGTTACCTAGAACTTTTTTTTTTCTCTGTTTCCTTGGTTATATAATTTGTCTCATTTATGAAATTTGCAAATGTAATCATGATACCTGGGTGTCATGTCTTTTTTTTTTCCAGTCATTCTGTTTGGAATGCATGATCCTACTAGACAGGAAGTAGAAGGATCTACATGGTAGCTGTTCTCTGTGGATTATAGTGTAAGGAAAGTCATCCAATAGGAGTAAGGAGGATGGTGTTGAGGATTTTAAAATCTGTGAGTCAGTACTAGGTCTTTAAAGAATACTTCTTTATGTCTGTATCTGTCAATCCATTTCTGTCAGTTACAACACTCCTAGGAACTCTCCTAGCTTGGTCCTGACCTTCCACTGCTTGGATTGAGACATGACCTTCAACATGAACTGCAGTCCTTCACATTCAGAAATTACTAATTGTTAATTTTTCATATACTTAGGTCATCTTTAGCTAGTTAGCTAGACTTGAGCACAGGAATTAATTTATATTCACCTTTAATTTAGTAGACATTTGGTATTATTTGTTCTCCGATTTAAATTGAAAAGACCAGCAAGTATTACTCACATGGCAAAAATACACTTGTGTATTTTTAAGACACAAACCTTCTTTAGATCACTGTTCACAATAATCAAAATAAACTCCTGCTCTAGGCTGATCATCAGGCTTTGTCTTTATATATAGAGAGATAGATATATGGATATAGATATATGGATTTGTTACAGACAAGGAGAACATAAAAATAAAGTCATATGGGAAAATGTACCTATTCTAACATAAGTGTTTTCGAGTGATTTTGTTAGAAATATAAGGGAGCATACAATTAGTCCATTGACACTGTAATTCCACAGTTAAAGAATTCTGCATGATTCCCTACAACTTCACTTACCAATAAATGATTAATAACACCTTCTGTGTGTCAGGCGCTGCATTATGCAAAATTTATCAGTAATCTTATACATGTAAATTTTTACATTTATGACACACAATTATGCTACCTGCACAATATATAATAAAATTACATATTATAGTACTTAATTTAGTGTTCTTTCAGTTAGAACAAAATTACTGCTTTCTGTAAATGACACTACGCTTCAAGATTACTGGAGACTTAAGCAGTTATAATCATTATAACTCTTAACTCACCTAAGCCATCTCTTGTAGTTTCTCTTCTCATTTTGTGAGGGCTACTTTTACATAATCACTACTCTCATATAATGTGCAGTATAATCCATAAGAAGTACACGTGTATGCATACATCCATTCATATCCACACTCCTGGGAAAATTCTGAGATCCTCCATAATTCTATAGCTATCAAAATTCTGTGCACCCACAATGCCCTATGTTCCTGAGCTGTCCATTCCTACATTTCCTCATTTTTATTCAACTTATTTTTGTCTACCCACTTTCCACCTCACTTCTGAAGGTCTATAGGCAGCATCTATCTGTTTCACACCTACTGACTTTTATGCAATCATCAGTCATTCCACCTGTCAGTCAACAAATATTTCCTGCAAGCCATGCACATTAACTCTGGGTTTAGAGAAATCTGTAAGGCTTAGTCTTTTTTCTCAAGAACATCCAAAGATAGTCAGACTGGGGATTAGGGACTTGGGCTTCAACATATGAATTTTGTGGGGACACAATTCAGTCAACAGCAGATTATAAAAATCTTTATCATAATTTCGTTGCTATAACTAGATTAGTCTTAGTTAGCTTTGAATAGCTTTAAGTTTGCAAGAAAAGGAATGTGCAATTATCAAATAGTACCTAGAATTCAAAATAACACTAAGTATTTTAAACTACCAGCCTTCTAGATAAATTTGCTGAGCAGGCCTTCTCATTTTCTGAAGCTCATATGCAGTGTCTCAGTCAGAACTATTGGTCTTTTTATTCAAAAATAGGATTTTTAAAATATTTTATTTGTTTATTTGAGAGAAAGAGAGCACTCCCATCAGCAGGGTGTCTGATGTGGGGCTCAATCCCAGGACCCTGAGATCATGACCTGAGCCAAAGGCAGATGCTTGACCAACTGAGCCACCCAGGTGGTCTTGAAAATAGTTTTTGATAGAATTTCCATGGCCATGATTGATGGATTTGAAAATGTAACACTACAGCTAGACTTGCTCCATACTGTAGCAGAGTCACTATGGCACAAAAACACCCCAAGGATCTGAGATACAGACTTTCCTACCCTCCTTCCACCTCTGCCCTAAGTACAGGGGTCCACGTGTAGCACACTGGACACTACCTGGTTTTCCAGGCTGGAGTGCCTGTTGAGGATCTCTAGGAAAGCTCCTATCAAGAAAATGTACACACTTGCAGCATCTTGTTCAGAGTCAAATAGTTTTTTTAATTTTTTATTTATTTTTTTGTCAGAGAGAGAGACAGAACACAAGCAGGGGGAGCAGCAGGCAGAAGGAGAAGCAGTTTGCCACTGAGCAAGGAACCCAATGTGGGTTTCAATTTCAGGACCATGGGATTGTGATTTGAGCTGAAGGCAGACGCTTGGCAGACATTTAACCAACTGAGTCACCCAGGTGTCCCCAGAGTCAAATAGTTTCTTAATCTAACATAAACTATGGAATGTCCATGCTCATTAGGTATTGTAAGTAGACTCTGATTGCTTCACTCTTGTGTTCTTTCTTGTGGACATTTTGTGATTAATTGTCTTACATCCCATAATAGAATCATTTATTTATTTATTAGAAACCTCCAAAGGTAACTTATTAATAAGGAATTGTGCCATTGTGACCCACAGTTCAATCCACCCACAGTTGGGAGTAGCAAATATGCTCTTCTTTGACACCAGGATGTTGAAATTCATCTTAACGTGGGCCAAACACGCTAGGAAGCCAAATGAAATGACACATAGTAGACTCAAGTTTGTCAGGCCACCCAAGTGAGGAGGGAAAAAAGGTATATCAAACTTAAGAAATAAGTAAACTCTTTTACAAAAAAATAAATCTCACATACTTCAGTATGTACTTAAATTCTTTCCTCATGTTATTTAATTATATGTAGACATAAATGTATGTATAAAACCCTAAGGTTTATATCTTGAATTCATCTATAAAACTAGGAAAAAAATAATAATTAAATACAAAACAAAAATACATCAATAAAACTAAAATTGAAATTCTTCTGCTAGGTTTCACACTGTTTTGGTAAATCTTTGCTTATAACAGGACTGTATGACTAACTGCTATGGCCCAAGATTGCTTTTTTCCCTGATTATGAATATTTTGATAGTTTTATATTTTATGATGATATATTCATAACTAATTTTCTTGTATTTGATGTAAAATATGTATTGCATACATAGTAATTTACATAATCACAATAAACAATAAATAAATAATATTTATTATATTAAATTATATTAAATATTATAATACATTATAATATTTATTTATTATATAAGGACAAGTACAGTTTATATCATAACAACTACATCTTATAATTAGTTTTTTAAATTATAAAATACCAAAAGTCATGAAATCCACTAAAACTACCCAAACATCTAATACCCGGGGGATCAGCCCAGTTTAGCATATTTCTTTCCTCTTGTTTTAAATGCACTATTGTGGAGGGAGGAAACAGGAAAGCAGGTCAATCTATGTATGAACTTTGATATGATAACCCATGCTTTCAGCCAAGGCAATCAACCATCTCAGTTTGCATGAGGCTGAGGGATTTCCTGGGATGTGGGATTTTCAGCCCTAAAACCGTGACAGTCAAACAAATGGGTTGGTGGATCACTGTACTTTCAGCCTTTTATTTTGTTCCCAGCCTCCTGCGTACTGAAATCCGCATGTGTTTTAGGCTGTAGCTTCTTTCACTTTCCATCATCAGTCAACATTCTTCATCCAGTTTTCCAAAGTTTGTTGAGAGAACTTACCTTCCATGAGGCCCGTCCATTCTCTGTTGTCAAAGGTGGAGGACTATGTTTTATCTGAACGCCATTACTGCTATTTCAGCTGCTTCCTCAATAAGAAGATGCAAGATGCTTTTGAGTTTCACATGCCTGTACAGCAAGGATCAAGGATGACTCAGCCCCAGCTCCGATTCTCAGGAAACCTTCCCATGTACGACTTGGACTTTATTTGCCCTTAATGCATCATCTGCTGCCTCTATTTAGCTGTTTTTCATGATCAAAGAAGACCTAGTTGGTTCTAATGTGATCCTAAATATAAATAGAAACACTATGTTAACATAGGAAGTTTGGTTATTAAAAAAAAAGCCATCCAAATGTTTTGAGCAGTCATTTTTTTTATAATATATTAATATTTAATATTATATCAATCAAACATTAAAATAACAATAAATATTGAAATTGTCATTATTTTTGAACCTAGATAACATGATATGTAACAAAATACCTACCTAAAATACACACAACAGTGAGAATGTACTTAATATCACTAAACTGTACACTTAAAAGTAGTTAAAATGGTCATTTTATGTTATGAATATTTACAAAAAATATAAAGTGCACAGAGAAACAGGAAAATGCAATGCACAGTGAGAAAAGAAGACATTCAATTAAAACTAATTCAAAATTAACACGGATGAATGATATAGTGGACAAAAACACTAAAAGTCATTACAATATTATCATCCATATGTTCCAAAGGTTAATTCAACATATGGAATACATTAACTGAGACCCAAATTATATTAAAAAAAAAAAGAGCAGTCATTTTTACAATATCACTTAAACACACATAAAAATGTGATGCTTATAAAAATAAACCTTTGAACTCACAAGAGTAGAGCCACAGATTCAGGAATGACTTACAGATCATTTTAACCCTGTATGTTTCTTCCTATTTGTAGGAAGCATCATTTTAAAAGTGGAGAAAATGATGATTGTGAGTTAGATTTAATTTGAAATGTGTTAGAATCTTGGCAAGTCCTTTTTAATATAAATTGGATAAGGCTCAGTCACTCAAGCCTATATCAGAGAACATTTTCTAAGAAATATTCTAAATAATATCAGATGATAAAAAAAAAGTAGACTGCTCACCTCACTTCTCATCCCATGATTTTAATTCTTGGGTGCATTTTTCTTTTTCCTTTCAGGACTTGAAATAGTATCCACGTTCCCCTCATAAATATTTTTTTTAAAGATTTATTTGTTTGTTTGTTTTTGGGGGGGTGGACAGAGGGAGACAGAGTACCTGAAGCAGGCTCCACACTAAATATGGAGCCTGACACAGGGCTTGATTTCACAATCCTGAGGTCATGGTCTGAGCTGAAATCAAGAGTAGGCTGCTTAACTGACTAAGCCACAGAGGCGTCCCAATAACACCCATTCAGTATGTCATTTAGACATCCTCTGAGGACTCTTCTTTTCTTACCATGAGGTCCATTGATATTAATGGGAGTATGGACACAGTTTAAGCAATTGGGATCCCTGTAAATAATTTTTAAGATTTTATTTATTTATTTGACACAGAAAGAGAGAGATCACAAGTAGGCAGACCAACAGGCAGAGATAAAGGGGGAAGCAGGCTCCCTGCTGATCAGAGATCCCGATATGGGGCTCGATTCCAGGACCCTGAGATCATGACCTGAGCTAAAGGCAGAGGCTTAACTCACTGAGCCACCCAGGCACCCCTGAATCCCTGTAAATTTAAGGAGAAACTTTCTCATCGTGATAGATATGAGAAGAGAAAATGCAAAATAATCCTGTTTAAAGGATTAAACAGGATTAAATTAAAGGATAATTTTCTGTTCATTTAATTATTATTGCAAATATATGTGCTGGCACCCATTTGTTATCACTCCATCACAACTCTTGGTTTGTTCCTCAAAAAAATTGTTTTTGTTTCTTATCTCAAGCTTTTTTCTATTGTTATAAACATTTTGACTTTTTTGGAAAGAAAAGAAGTCCTCTGAGAAATATTGTTTGCCTTCTTTAATAGAAAAAAAATTCAGTAAAATTCCAAACATGAAAAATTAGTATATTTTCTGAAAAATATTTATTGAAATGTCTTCTAGATCTTCTTTAAGGAGGCGACTACTCATTCAGTAGTAAAAATTTTTATTTCATGATTATTTAAGCTATAACCCCTTCAACATTTTGTAAGATGGTAATTTTACAGATTTCACTTTCAATCAAACAACTCAGAAATAATTTTCAGTTCCTTAAATCACACAATACAAGAGCATATTTCCCAAATCTCTAATTTAATGTCCATAAATGTGTTGAATCAGAATAAAGATTTATGATGAACTCATGTCTCCAGAGTATGATCTTGGTTACAAACCTTCTGTGGATTTATCTCCATTTAAGTATTTGACTGTAAAAGACATGATGTTCATGTATATCAAGTGAAGATGGAAGGAGAAAATTTTCATAAGGGAGTTTTCAGAACTATGGAATTCTGAAACTGGGGTAAAGTGGTTACTTTGAAGAAACTAAGGGTTATCTCTGAGATTACTGTGGATGTATGAAGTCTCTCACTTTGCTTGGGTCCCTATGCTTCTCTCACTCTCAGAAGAAGAATCAGAACCTAGTCAGCAGCTTTGTTGAGCTTCCTCGAAGTCCAAGACAGTGACCCAATTTGTCATTTCCTAGGACTTGTGTGAGCCAAGGCAAGCATGAAATGTGTTGGGAGTCTGAATGAAGACTTAGGAATGAACAAATTATAATTCTCTACTATATTATCCTACTGTAGACACAAGAACTCAACAAAGTGTTCCTAGCCCATGAGTTGAGTTCCAAGTAGATTGCTTGGAATTTATTTTCTCCAAAGAATTAACATTATATGTAGAATTTAGATTTTTAACCCAAGATGTATATATGTTGTATTGGTAACAAACTTTAGACCTTGACTATTACATGTGACATTGTTTACCAAAAAAGGAGCTCCAAACAAAGTTACAATTCCCAGATGCTGTGAGCATATCTTTCCCATCTTGACAATAATAGCAAACTCTTCCTCTTGTCCAAGGCAACAATTCAAGGCATCATTAAAACAGAGATCCCAAATCTCCCTAGCACAGAGAGGACTAAACATGCAAGGGATTTGATGATCAGGGTTTAAACATGTGGGATAAAATTATAAATTTTCAGGCTCAAAAAGTAAGCATTTTCCCAGAATACTTAATATTCTGTTCATTTCAACTTTAGAAATATCAGCTCCTGTGACTGAAACTCAGTCACAAAAAAGACAGGAGGTTGGTCATACTTATGACAGAAAAAAGGAATAGAATCCTTTATGTTTACTTCACATAACAAGATCTATAAACTTTAATGACCTCAGAGGATTTGACTGCATCCTTAATTGTAGAAATTAGACACAGTAATGGAACACTTGGTTCTTCTCTTTTCCGGAGGCCGTCTTAACACCACATGAGTGGTGTGCTTCATTTTTCTGGCATTTGGCCATGTTATATACACAAGCCACGCTGACCAAATGTCTCACATTTTTAGCCAGAATGCTCTGATTCATATAGCAGTGATGGGGAAAAAATGTAAATTAATGATTCTTAGCGGTTACCTGACATTACATTTCCTGTTCTTTCTACATCCTCCTGCAAAATATACACAATGTTAAAATTTAAAATTCTGACATTTATAATTCTCTTCTTCTAGTAATGTGCTTCTTCCCTTTGGCAAATTCATCTCTAGGGGCCTGGGTTTTCTCACTTATAAAATGAGGGAATTATATACCAAGTAATATCTGAGAGTTTTTCGAACTGAGAAAGTTCATGGTACTACTTATGTTTATACTAGGATTGTACAAATACATAAATATAATGTGAATAGTGAGAACTAAGTTTTCATTTCTAGGGGAAAAAGATATAAATAGGGAAAGAGGAACAATAGAATAAACTCTGGTACTGGGTTGAAACTAAAGGTGTTAGTATGAATTCATGGTTTTATACACACACACACACACACACACACACACACACAGATGAATACACAGAAATGCAGATGTGTACCTGGATTACTATAGAAACATATATTTTCTGCTTTGTCTGCTGAGAAGACCTAGAAGCAATGATAAGCCATAGCAATAAGCACACCTAGAGCCCAGATACTAGTTCAAAATACTGGTCTCTAATAAAAAGGAGCCAAGGCTCCTTGGAGAAAGTGTTGATTTCAAGACTGTGATAGGGAACATACAACACAAGCCCAGAGCATTCTGTGGTACCGAAAAGTAAAGACTTGTTTGAAAATGATGGGGCTATGTCAGAAGAACACTGAAACCAATTTGGAAGAGCTTCCCAATGTCCAAACCTGAAATAATTTGAGTGAAAAAATAAACTATAATATAAGACTATAACACATAGAATAAAAGAAATATCCACAAGTCCAGACTCCTATCAATCAATCAGTCAGTAGGTGGGCGGAGATTACTCTTCTTTACAATAGAATTCTAATAATAAATATTAAAAAATGAGGAAGAGAGAAAAATCCATCTTAGGCAAACACAAGAGCCATGGAATGATGCTAGAATCGTGAACAAAACCATGATGAGAAACTGCATTGCCTTAAAACATCTCCCAATAAGATAATTACTAAGTAAAATGGGAAAATCTTAATTTCAGCATGGTGAAATCAGCAGATACACCTTGATCAACTGGTCAAAGTTAACATCCTCAGTAATAAGATATATTGACATGATGTATTCCCTAATATGATATATGGGGAAGGCCACACATCCCTTCTATCTTCTCACTAAAAGTGCAAAATCTGTTTCCTCCAGTGAAAATATTAGGTTAATTGAGGGTTATCCTAAATAATGGCTAACCAGGGTCCTCCAAAAGGGTCATGGTTGTGAGAACCAAAAAAAAAAAAAAAAAAGTTAATTTTCAGATTGAAGGAGATGAAGCAGACATGACAAATGCTATGTGGGTTCTTTAAGGACTGAATCCCAGACCGAAAATGTCAGTGAAAAAATGACATTTGAACAAGGATTATAATGTAGTTCATTGTACGATGTTAATGTTGATTTCCTCCTTTCACTGGGTGTGCTAAGGTTATTATAGAAGCTATTATAGAAGTATGTAAGTCTGAAATATTCTAATTTTTAAAACTAGGAAAAGAATATATTTGTCATAACTTACAGATTTTAAATATAATGATGTTCATTTAACAGATACCCACTGAACGACTTTTCTGTATCAAGCATCATGCTAACCAAACCTAAGGATGCACAGTACATTCATTTATACACACACACACACAAAAACATTTCCAGTTATTTCAAGAAATCCTTAACAACTGATATTAAAATAATAATCTCTATTTCTGCAGAAATGAGGACTGAATATCTCTAATTATAATGATGGTATTATGACAAAAGTAATAAAGAAGGAACATACAAATTAATCTGTGAAGTGTATGTGTGTCTAACTTAAAACCCCCAACAGTATTTTATAAGGCATCACAAATTAATACTAACGCTCAGCTAGAAGCTAAAGTATGTGAGAATCTCTAAGGAAATTTTAACAACTTACACAAACAAATATAAAAACATACTTTAGGGGTGCCTGGGTGGCACAGCTGGTTAAGTGGCTGACTCTTGGCTTCAGCTGGGGTCATGATCTCTTGGTTGTCGGATTGAGCCCCACATGGGACTCTGCACTCTGTATGGAGTCTCCTTGGTGTTCTCTCTCCTTCTCTCTCTGTCTCTTGCTTGTTCGTTCTCTCTCTCTAAATAAATCAATAAATATTTTTTTAAAAACATACTTTAGGGTGCCTGGGTGGCTCAGTGGGAAAATCTTAATTTCTGCCTCTGCTTTCAGCTCAGGTCATGATCCCAGAGTCCTGAAATCGAGCTCCACATGGGACTCCCTGCTCAGCATGGAGCCTGCTTCCCCCTCTCTCTGCCTGCCTCTCTGCCTACTTGTGATCTCTGTCTGTCAAATAAATGAATAAAATCTTAGAAAAAAAAAACTTTAAATCTATAGTAATTAAAGTGGTGTGCTAAGAACAAATGAAGTAGTCAATGGGATGATAAAAGACCAGAAATAGTTTTATCTATCTAGGAAAATTTAGAGAGGATACTAATATATTTTAATCTTTTTCTAGATTAAAATATATTAGTATCCTCTCTAAATTTTCCTAGATAGATAAAACTATTTCTGGTCTAGAAAAAGATTAAAATATATTAGTATCCTCTCTAAATTTTCCTAGATAGATAAAACTATTTCTGGTCTTTTAAAAAGAAAAAGTTAACCAGTCATTAAATGACTTTGGGATAATTAAGCTTATTTATTCATTCAACAATTATTTAAATGACTACATGGGGTTTTTTGGTTTTTATTGACATAATTGACATGCAATATAGTATTAGTTTCATGTGTTCAACATAGTGATTTGACACTTGTAGCTTTGCAAACTGATCACATTAAGTCGTCTATCATCTGTCACTGTACAAAGTTAATACAATATTACTGACCCTAGTCCCCATGCTGTGCATTCATTATTATGGTTTATTTACCTTACAGTTGAGGCTTATACATCCTGATCCTCTTTACCCATTTATACCCCCCCCTTTCCACCCCTTCCTCTGTCAACCACCACTATGTTCTATCCATGAGTCTATGTTTTGTTTTATTTGTTTGTTTTGTTTTCTTGGACTTCATTTATGAATGAAATCTAAAGGTATTTATCTTTTCTTGGTTTGACTTGTTTGACTTAGCATAATATTCTGATGGTCCATCTATGTTGTTGCAAATGGCAAGATTTCATTATTTTTATGGCTAAGTAATATTCCATTATATATATAAATGTCACTAAGTAATATTCCATTACTTTTTTATTCATTCACCTACTGACAAACACTTAGATTGTTTCCATTTCTTGGCTATTGTAAATAATGTTGCAATGATCATAGGGGCATGTATGTCTTTTCAAATTAATGTTTTCATTTACTTTGGATAAATACCAGGAAGTAAAATTGCTGGATCCTATGGTAGTTCTATCTTTAGTTTTTTGAGAGACCACTATACTGTTTTCCATGGTGGCTGTACCAGTTTACATTCTCACCAGTAGCCCACAAGGGTTCCACTTTCTCTACATCCTCACCAACACTTGTTATTTTTTGTCTTTTTGATATGAGCTGTTATGACAGGTGAGAGATGATTATCTCCTTGTGGTTATGATTTGCATTTCCTTAACTGTTAGTGATGTTGAACATCTTTGTATGTATCTGTTGACCATCTATCTGTATGTCTTCTTTGGGAAACTGTCAATTCAGATCTTCTGCTCATTTTTTAAAAGATTTTATTTATTTTTTGACAGAGAGAGAGACAAAGAGAGGGGGAATGAAAGCTGGGGGAGTGGGAGAGGGAGAAGCAGGCTTCCTGCCAAGCAGAGAGCCCTATGTGGGGCTCAATCCCAGGACCCTGGAATCATGACCTGAGCCTAAGGCAGACACTTAATGACTGAGCCACCCAGGCACCCTGAGATCTTCTGCTCATTTTTAAATCAGATTATTTGTTATTTTGTTATTGAGTTGTATGGGTTCTTATCATATTTGGAATATTAACCCATAGGGACATATATGATTTGGACATATATGATTCGGGACATATATGACATATATCTTCTCCCACTAAGTCGTCTTTTCATTTTGTTGATGGTTTCCTTCACTGGCAGGAGCTTTTTAGTTTGATGTGGTCGTGTTTATTCATTTTTGCTTTTGTTGCCCTGGCCTTTACAGTCAGATCCAAAAAACATCACTAGGACCCATGTCAAGGAGCTTACTGCCTAGGTTTTCTTTTAGGAGTTTTATGGTTTCAGGTATTAACATTCTCTAACCCATTTGAGTCTTTTTTTTTTTTTTTTTTTTTTAAGTATCTGGTGTAAGACAGTGGTCTGGTCTCATTCTTTTGCATGTAACTGTTCAGTTTACCCAACACCATTTACTGAAGAGACTATACATTCTTACCTCCTTTGTCACAAATTAATTGACCATATAAGTGTGCAGTCATTTCTGGGCTCTCTCTTCTGTTCTACTGATCTATGGGTCTGTTCTTATGCCAGCACCATAGTGTTTTGACTGTGGTATAGTTTGAAATCAGCTTTGCTTTTCTCAAATTTGTTTTGGTATTTGGGATATTTTGTGATTTCATACAAATTTCAGAATGATGAAAAAAATGCCATTGGAATTTTGATAGGAATTGCATTAAATTTCTAGACTGCTTAGGTAGTATGGATATTTTAAGAGTATTAATTTTTCCAATCCATGAGCATGAATTATCTTGCCATTTATTTGTGCCTACTCAATTTCTTTCATCAACATATAGTTTTCAGGGTATACCCCTTGCACTTCCTCTGTTAAATTTATTCTTAGGTATTTCATTCTTTTTGATGTAATTGTAAATGGGTTTCTTGGTTTCTCTTTCTGATAGTTTGTTATTAAGACAGAAATGAAACAGTTTTCCTGAATTTATTAGTTCTAATAGTTTTTTGGTGGAGTTTTTTTGTTTTGTTTTGTTTTGTTTTTTTCTTATCTCATTTTCTTTTTTTTTTTAATTTATTTTTTATTTTCAACATAACAGTATTCATTATTTTTGCACCACACCCAGTGCTCCATGCAATCCGTGCCCTCTATAATACCCACCACCTGGTACCCCGACCTCCCACCCCCCACCCCTTCAAAACCCTCAGATTGTTTTTCAGAGTCCATAGTCTCTCATAGTTCACCTCCCCTTCCAATTTCCCTCAACTCCCTTCTCCTCTCTATCTCCCCATGTCCTCCATGCTATTTGTTATGCTCCACAAATAAGTGAAACCACATGATAATTGACTCTCTCTGCTTGACTTATTTCACTCAGCATAATCTCTTTCAGTCCCGTCCATGTTGCTACAAAAGTTGGGTATTTGTCCTTTCTGATGGAGGCATAATACTCTATAGTGTATATGGACCACATCTTCCTTATCCATTCGTCCGTTGAAGGGCATCTTGGTTCTTTCCACAGTTTGGTGACCGTGGCTATTGCACATGAAAAAATGTTCATCATCACTAGCCATCAGGGAGATTCAAATTAAAACTACATTGAGATATCACCTTACACCAGTTAGAATGGCCAAAATTAGCAAGACAGGAAACAACATGTGTTGGAGAGGATGTGGAGAAAGGGGAACCCTCTTACACTGTTGGTGGGAATGCAAGTTGGTGCAGCCACTTTGGAGAACAGTGTGGAGATTCCTCAAGAAATTAAAAATAGAACTTCCCTATGACCCTGCCATTGCACTCCTGGCTATTTGCCCCAAAGATACAGATGTGGTGAAAAGAAGGGCCATCTGTACACCAATGTTTTGGTGGAGTTTTTAAGATTTTTTATATATAGTATTATGTCATCTGCAAATAGTGAGAATTTTACCACTTCCTTACAAATTTATATGCCTTTTATATAAATAATTAAATCTTTAAAATTATATGTTAAAAAGATTAAAAATCTTTAATGTAATGTGTTATGTTGATTGATTTGCAGATGTTGAATCATCCTTGCCTCACTGGAATAAATCCCACTTGATTATGGTTTATGATCCTATTAATGTATTGTGGAATTTGTTACATTGTTGAAAAGTTTTGCATGTATGTTTTTCAAGGATATTGGCCTATAATTTTCTCTTTATTGTGGTGTTTTTGTTTTGGTATCAGTGTTTTTGTATCAGTGTAGTAGTGGCCTTGTAAAATGAGCTTGGTACCATTTCCTACACTTCAGTTTTTGGAAGAGTTTAAGAAAGATAGGTATTAAATCTTCGAGTATTTGGTAGAATTCATATAAATCTGTCTGGTCCTGGACTTTTCTTTGTTGGAAGATTTTTTATTTAATCTCTTTACTAGTAATTTGTCTGCTCAGATTTTCTATTTCTTCATGATTAAATTACAGAAGATTGTATGTTTCTAGGAATTCATCCCTTTATTCTATTATTTTTTAAAAATTATTATGTTATGTTAGGCACCATACATTGATGTATGATTGTTCATAGTAGTCTTATGATCCTTTGTATTTCTGTGGTATCAGCTGTAAATTCTTTCATTTCTGATTTTTTTTTTTTTTGAGTCTCATCCTTTTTTTCCTTGGTGAGTCTAGCTAACGGTTTGCCAATTTTGTTTATCTTTCCAACTGGATCTAAGTTTCATTGATCTTTCTGTGTCTTTTAGGTTCTATTTCATTTATTTCTTCTCTGATCTTTATTATTTTCTTTCTTCTACTAACTTTGGGTTTCACTTGTTTTTGTTGTTGTTGTTGTTCCTTTAGGTGTAAAGTTGGATTGCTTATTTGATATTTCTCTTGTTTCTTGAAGTAAGCTTTTATTGTTACTACCTACATCTTAAAATCACTTTTGCTGCATCCCATAGATTTTGATATGTCATATTTCTGCTTTTATTTGTTTCTTGGAGTTTTTTTTATTTCTCCTTGATTTCTTCAGTGATTCATTCATTATACAGTAGCATGTTTTTAATCTCCACGTTTTTTACAGATTTCTTCTTGTAATTCATTTCTAGTTTCGTTGTGATCAGAAGATGTTTGTTGTGATTTAAATCTTTTTTGAAATTTTTGAGACTTATTTTGTGGCCTAGCATGTGTTCTATCCTGGAGAAAGTTCCATGTGCACTTCAGAAGAATGTATTCTGCTGCTTTTGGATCAAATGTTCTGTATATATCTATTAAGTCCATCTGGTCTAAAGTATCATTTAAGTCTTATGTTTCCTTATAGTTTTTTTAAATGACTGAATGTTGGAGAAGTAGGCATTAGATCTCTAACCAACTCCATTTACAAAAAGCAGATTTCCAATGTACTAAGTTAAGTAGCTTTTAATCTATAAAAACGGTAAGAAAAAATACAGAAGAATAGTTTTTGTCATCTTGGATTGGGAAAGACCTTTCCACATAGGATAGATAATCTATATGCCATAAGGGAAATAATGAAATTTTTAATTTCATAAAATAAAAACATTTTTGTACACACACAAAAAGGATAGTGGCAGAGATACATGGTCAATTCTTTCATGAAAAAATAAATACAAATTAAAACAACTTTATACTTTCACCAAACTGGCAAAAATTTTTTAAGATGATTGATGTCCAGTGTTGATGGTTAGTTAGATATGAAATAAAGAACTCACAGAAACTGTTGATGTAAAAAAAAAAAAAAAAACTGTGATGTAATGAAATGCACATATGTTTTGATTTGGCAATTTGATTTCTATGACTCTATCAAAAATACTCAAATATGTACTCAAGAAGCATGTATAGGAAAGACAATTTGAATTCTTTTAAACAACAAAATATTAGAAAAAAACTCAATATTCTTTAAAGGGGGAAAGGGTTACAAAATTATAGAACACTCAGACATTGTAATACTTTCCAATTATTAAAAAAGAATGAGATAGTGTTTACCAATAAATATGGAAAGATCTTAAGGACTTTTTATGACAAGAAAGTTGCATATCAACTGATAACAGTATGATTTTATGTATATAATATAATATATATGCAGATGTATAAGATGAGAGAGAAGTTACATATTTTACTCTGTATTTGTTTCATATAATTCTTGGTTTGAATTTTTACATTGGGAATCTATTCATTCATGACACATGTAGCTAAAAATGTAAAGTGAAAAGATTAGATTCCTTATGATTTAGAGCAGCTCTATGTAAATATAGTTATTTTGTCCAACTTTTAAGGTCACACTTAGGAAGAAAAAATGGGCTAAAAGTAGAATATGTAACCAAAAATATGCATTCCTTAGCTTAAACTAGGTGATAGATTTTCTTGGTAACGCTCAAGAATGTGAATGATTTCATTCTAAGCACAACTCATTGAACTATAGATCAAGCAAATTTCACTTTTATTTTGGAGGATAAGCTAGGGAGAGAACACTCAGGGTTCTACCTACCTCTGGTTAATAGCCTAGTTATTTTTACAGTGTATGCTGGGGAATAGGATAGCCTGACTTCTAGAGATCACTCAAGTAGAAAGGAAACAGAAAAATGAATTTCCCTATCTGAATACATTTCTTGTACTTAATGGAAATACATGCTAGGATAAATAAAGAAGAAAAGCAGATGTGAGGTCTATAAAGCCAGGTGTGGAGAAACTGCTAGGTAATGTGAAAACTAGAGAGGAAGACTACAGAGCCAACACAAAGCTAGAGGAGGTATTTGAGAAGCAGCAAATGAAAGCTAAAACAAAGAGCTGTACCAATTTTAAACAAGTATTTGAATTCTGTTAATGTAAATAAACTGATAGAGGAAATACAGACACACATGTTTTCCCAGCCATCCACCAGTTGTTCAAAGCAGAAACTGGAGGTCATTTTTTATATTTCCCTTCCTTTGCCTCTACATCCAGTCCATTATTGCAATAAAAATTATTCCATCAATCCAACTATCATAGTATCTTTGAAATTTTTACACTGCATTCTACTTTGAATGCCTCCAGCCTGGTGTCACCACTGTCTCATCTTACCAGGTTAACCACAATAAACTTCTAATTCTTCCAGCCCACTCTCTTGTCCCTCTAACACATTCATATAGCAATCAGGGTGATCTTTTAAACTCTTAGGTAGCTCTGTCCCTTTATGTTTGAGAGTCCTTACCTTCCAGGGCTGCTCTGCAGTGACTTTGAAGACAGTAGACACTTGCCATGCCCTCACTCCTCCTCCTCTCCATCTTTATTCTTCTTGTTCACTACCCCAGTTTTGCTTCTTTTATCTCCTTGCATCCCTCTTCACAGCCATCATACTCACTTTCTCTAAATTTTTGCCTAATTGTGTCTTTCTTATCATCCTGGCCTCAACTGAAATGATATTTACCAATAAGATGTTTCCCTGACTACACAATCTAAAGTAACATTTATATCTACCATTTTGGCCTCTGACCTTTTCTTTTATAGTATAATTACATATTAATGTGTAATTAAATATTAATCTTAGTGTATGCCTGTTTAATGTACATCCTCTCCCCCACCATATAGATTCCAAGAGGGAAAGGACTATGTCTATCTTGTTCTTGCCTAAATTCCCAGTGCCTACCCTAATACTTAGCATGCAGTAGATGTTCAGTAAGTGGAGAGGAAAACAGCCCAGCATAATCACATCCAGAAATATTTTGATAGGATAGATGCCTAATGAGATAAAGATTAATAGGAATAACTATTATTTATGTGATCTAAAGGCAGAAAAGATATGGGGATAGGTACAGGGCCCTCTAGGGAGGTCATATGGCTTCCCAGACACACAGTGTGTTAGAAGTCAACATGGCCACCATGCTTGCTCTTCACTTATTGTGTCTAGAAATAATTTTTCAGTGCATCCATGGTAATTAACAACTGACTCATACTGAATAAACCCATGACAGATTTATGTATAGATCACAATGCCAACTCATTAATTTATAATAAAATACAAAACTGTCAAGTCAACCTGATCCTCAGTCTTTGTTTAGCTCAATAACTCCCTACTGGAGAAAGATGAATAGCTAAATTATATGCAAATGATAACTGCAGCTCAGAAAAGATTCTTGGGCACAAATTACTTATACAGCTGAACTACTATCATTTTAGACAAAGTCACCACTACCTTATACCTGGATTCTTACAGCAGCCTCTTAACTGTTCTCTCTACTTATCCCTCTAAAATCTATTAGGCAAATTGTAGCCAAAGTGTTTCTTTAAAAACATTCATCCAATCACCCCACTTCTCTATTTAAAACCCTTCAACTGTTCTCTTTACCTTAGAAGGAAATCCAGACCCTTATTCATGGTTGCTCAGTGTGTTCTGGGTCCTGCCACCTCTCCAATCTCATTGGATGCCCCTCTCCTCAGCACTCCGGATGTCTCAATACACTAGTGTGCTTTCATATTGACAGATTGTGTATATAAATGGACAGTGGCCAAGCCATACAAAAAAATGGAACTCTAACCAACAGCCTACAACAACCAGCCTAGGAAATCAACTCATTATCTACAGTAACCGGCCTAGAAATCTGGCCTGCCTTCCATGAGTCAGACTTACAGGAAGTCAGATCATTACCTCTAAAAACTGATCCAAGAAACCAAACAATAACCCCTCAACAAGTAGACTGAAATGACCAGGACTTATTAATAGCTGATAGCCTTTGCATCTCCGCCAAAGCATAAATGACAATGGCTGACTCCATTGCTGTAGCAAACTTGGAATAAATGACTTTTGCTTGTTTTCTGTGGTTGATCTTCACTTATTTCCACAAAACCCTTCACTGTAATAAGCTGCTTCTCTTCTTGGAGATTTTCTAATCCTGTTTCATTTGCCAGAAATTCTTTCTCAATCCTTCTGATGGACAATTCCTTTCTGGTTTTTTTTTTTAGATCTCCATTTGTATATGGAAGACAAAGTCTCTGATCATTCTTCTTAAACACTCCCATCCCAGACTCTTTTTTTGGTTTCATGATAGCACTTACCACAAGTTGAAATCATTTTGTTTATATTTTTGGTTTACCTGTAGACTACCTATTATCCTTACCTATCATCACTTAGAATGAACACTTATGAAGATAGAGACTCTCTCTCTCACTCACCACAACCCTTGAAGACCCTAGAATAGAACCCAAAAAATAACAGGTACCAAAGAAAGAAGTTATATGGACTGGTTGGGTGAATAAATGTTTGCCCACCTATAGACCAGGGTAAGAAACAATTGTGCCTAGCCACCCATTAAAATAACTAGATATTATTTTATATAATATAATTTATAATATAAAAACAACTAGATGTTGGATGAGTCTATGGCGCTGCACTTTTGCTGGCTTCCCTTAGACCTAACTTGATACAGAACATCCCATTTCAGAGCAGAGGATGAAAGGCTTGGAGCAAGGGTGCATGGCTGGATCTCAAAATCTCACCAAGTCTATGAATCTCAAACATTTGAGTCATATAATGCCTCTACCCATCAATTATTAGATCCTCCAGGTCTTCCCAGAATCCAACTCTCATTGTCAGCTGCTTCTATGCAAGCTACTGAGACAAAATGTTGAATTTGGTGACTTAATAAACCTTGTTAGGTCTTGTCCTTGAAGGCATTTTCAAATAACTGAAACCTTGGCCACAACTTCACTGTAGCCAAGACTATCGGTCAGAGTTGATCAGAGAAACAGAACCAAGAGGAGAGAGAGAGAAGTAACGATATAGAGATAAACAATTGACCATTGAACAATGCAGATTTGAACTACATGGCTCTAGTTAGACAAGGATTTTTTTTTCAATACATATAGTATAGTACTATAAATGTACTTTCTTTTCTTTATAATTTTCTTAATAACAGTTTCTTTTCTCTAGCTTACTTGTAAGAATACAGTATAGAATACATTTAAACATACAAAATATGTGTTAATCTACTATTTACGTTATTGGTAAGGCTTCCAGTCAACAGTGGGCTATTAGGTTGTAGTTAAGTTTTGGTGGGGGGAGGGGTGTCAAAAATTATACATGGATATTTGGCTGCATGAGTATTCAATGCCCTTAAACCCCACATTGTTCAAGGGTTAACTGTATATGTATGAAGGCTTAATTTCAGGAATTGGCTCATGCACTTCTGGGGGCTGGCAAGTCCAAAATGGCAGGACACACCAACAGACTGGAAACTTAGTCAAGATTTCTACTTGAGAGTCTTAAGGCAGAATTTCTTCATCTTCAGGAAACCTGTTTTTCCTCTTAAGGCTTTCAACAGATTGGATGAGGTCCACCCACATTATGGAGGGCAATCTACTTTACTTAGAGTCAACTCGCTGTAGACGTTAATCATATCTACAAAATACCTTCATAGCAATATCTGGACTAGCGTTTGACCAGATACCTTGGCACCATAGCTTAGCCAAGGGGACACATAAAATTGACCCTCACAACAACGTTTCAAATTAAATTCCTCATTTTTCAAAGTAAAATTATGTCATTCCTCTACTGAAAACTCTGTGGAGCTTGCAGTCATGCTCAGCTTAAATTTCCACTTCTCTACTCTCATTCAACAACCCAACCTAATATTATTCAGTCCTCATCTCCTGCTGTCCTACCCATCACTGTCCTACAGTCACTCTGTCCTTTGATTACCTAGGTCATGGCAAGTTTTGGCAATTATAAATTAAGCTTCTATAAATATTCATGTGCAGGTTTTTGTGTAAATAAAAGTTTTCAACCCCTTTGGGTGAATACTCAGAAGCATCATTGTTAGATCATATGGTAAGAGTATGTTCAGTTTTATAAAACAAAAAAGCAAAAAAACCTGCCACAATGTCTTCCAAAGCAACTCTATCATTTTGCATTCCCACTAGCAATGTGTGACAATTCCTGTTACTCTAGATCCTCATCAGCATTTAGTAATGGCAGTGCTTGGATTTGGGGCATTTCAATAAGTTTGTAGTAGTATCTCATTTTAATTTGCAATTTTCTAATGTCATATGTTATTGAGCACCTTTTCATGTGCTTATTTGCCATCTGTATATCTTTTCTGATGAGGAATCTATTCAAGTCTTCAGCCCATTTTTTAATTGAGTTGTTTATTTTCCTATCATTGAGCTTTAGGTGCTCTTTTTATATTTTAGATAACATTCCTTTATCAGTTATGTCTTTTGCAAATTTTATCTCAGTGTTGGGCATGTCTTTTCATTCTCTTGATGACCTGTCTCTGGAGACACTTTTGGTTTTCACAAGTTGGGGGCTGCTCCTAGCATCTAGTAGGTAGAGTTCAGAGATGCTACAAAATGTCCTACAATGCACAGGACAGTTCTTTATAATAAAGAATTGCTCAACCCAAAATACTAACAGAGCTGAGGCAGAGAAGCCGTAATCCAGATAATTTCTTGGTTGAGATGGATGGACAGAATGTTGAAGTCTCTGTCTGTGGTAGAGCCCCATGAAGGTAGGTACTTTATTTTGTGTTTTTCATCTCCATATTTCAGTATTTCTGTCAAGGAGCATTTGATGAAGTCTTTCCAGAGTTTTGAGCAAAGGAAAGATTCAAGCTAGCCTAGTTTTGTTTTGTTTTGTTTTTAATTATTTGTATTAACATATAATGTATTTGCCCCAGGGTTATAGGTCTGTGAATCATCAGGCTTACACATTTCATAGCACTCACCATAGCACATACCCTCCCCAATGTCCGTAACCCAACCACCTTCTCCCTACCCCTCAACCCCAGCAACCCTGTTTGTTTTGTGAGATTAAGAGTCTCTTATGGTTTGTCTCCCTCCTGATCCCATCTTGTTTCATTTTTCCTTCCCTCCCCCCACACGAACCCCCAACCTGCCTCTCAAATTCCTCATATCAGAGATCATATGATAATTGTCTTTCTATGAGTGACTTATTTTGCTCAGCATCATACCCTCTAGATCCATCCATGTTGTTGCAAATGGCAAGATTTCATTTCTTTTGATAAGCCAGCTTAGTTTTTTAAAGGAACACTCCAGATGCCAGGTTGAGAAAAAAACTATAAGGAGAGCAAAAGCAGAAGCAGTGAGATCAGTCTGGAAGCTGTTGAGTAATTCAGGCAAGAACGGGTGATACCACGACTTTGGTGGTAGCCATGAAGGTGGTGGGAAGTGGTCAGAATCTGGATATTTTCTGCAGATAAAAATCAAAACATTTTCTGAATAATCAGATACGAGGAGTGCAAGAAGAAAGGGAATCTGTTATCAACTAAGATGGGGAAGACTGAGGGGGAACTGGTTTTGTGGTAAAGATGAGGAGTCCATTTTTGGACATGTTGATTGAGATGTCTTTATTAGATATCCAAGTAGTGAAGTGAAGTAGGCATTTGTCATAATAAATCTCTGGAAATATGCTTGTGGGAGCCATCAGTGTGTGGAGAGTGAAGCCATGAGATCGGAGTAAGTCAATAAGGGAGTGAATGTGAATAGAGGACAGAGGCCAAGGCTGAGTTTGGGAGCATCCTGGCAGGAAAAGCTCTGGAGACAAGCAGGATGCAGCAAAGGAAAAGAAGCAGCAGCCATGAGAAGGGCAGAAGGAAGAAACAAACGAAGGTAGAATCCTGGAAAGTGAGTGAGGAAGTGCATCAGGACACAGTGATTCTGGGGACCAAATACTGTTGAGACAACAAGTCAAATGAGCCAAGAACTGGCCACTGGCTTAAGTAACGTGGAGACCCTTAGTGACCTGAACAAGAGGAGTTTCATTGGGGTTGTGGGATGAAAGCCTGGTTGGATGGATTAGAGAGGGCCTGGAGGAGGGGAGTAGAAGGCAGTGAGTAACAATAACTCAAAGAGTTTTATGGCAGAGAGGGGCAAACAATGGGGCCATGGATAGGAAGGGAGAAGTCTTTCACTAGAGGGGATTACAGCAGAATAACACAGTAGAAGGAAAAATGATGGAAGAGAGAGAGGAGAGAATTTCTGGGGTGGATCAGAGCAGATGGGATTGAGCGCAGAGATGGGTTGTCTTTGCACAGAGCTTGGAGAGTTCAGCTATGGTGAAGGGCAGTAATGGCATGTGGAAATGTGCTATCTGTCACACTAGGCATGCTCACTGGAACACTGCTGTAGGGCTGGCTGCCTTTACAGGACCAGAGTAGGCAGAAGTCAATGTTGTGAAACTTGTATCTTGGTAACTTCAAATGTTCCTTTGATAATGCATTCAGAGATCTATTCTGGAGGTGACCATCTCCTTCATGGAAAGGTAAAGGATGTATATGTTTCCACATTGACTCCCCCAGAGAGAAAGACACCCCGGTGGCATTTGAAGCAATCATCTAAGACCTTCTCTGTGTCTGGCTTCTAACCTACTTCTATCCCATTTCCATACCACCAAGCTTCTGCCCTTTGTTTTGAACTCAGATTTTGGCCCTTTCTCTGGCTCTTTGGAATGAGCACTGCATTCTGGTTTCTGGTTGGGTTTCAGTATTTCCTTCTAACTTTGGCTAGGACTCATCCCCTTAGCTCCTGGCTGCCTTGAGCTGCGTGACCTGCTATTTCCAGCTCTTTGAAGCCAAGTCCCTGATTTGGCTTACTTGGCGAATGCCCCAGCTTGGATCTTCTTTATCACCCTTCCAAAGGAAATAGATACATCCAGTGACAGCTGGGATTTTGTGGTGAAAACAAATTCAAAACAGCAAAGTGAATTACCACTGAATATATATATATATATATATATATATATATATATATATATATATATATATAACTGTTAAGTATACTGTGGCCCAGGCTCAAAAATCAATAACAGCTGAAAGTATCCTATTGAAACAAATCCATGGGATGCTGTGGTAGGCAGAATTCTAAGATGGTCTCCCAAATTTCTCATTCGTTCCTAAATGTTCACATCCTCCGTAATCTCTGGAACTGTGAAGAGGATGGATTTCACTCCTGTGATGAGGTTATGCTATATGGCACAGTTGACTGTTACAAAGGGATATTATCCAAGTGGCATTGAAATAGTCACATGAGTCCTTTAAAAGCAGAGTTTTTTTTACAGCTGCTTTTGAAATAACTCAGAGGTTGAGAACATAAGAAGGATCCCAAGGACAGGCCATTGCTGGCTTGAGGATGGAGGAAGCCAAGTCTCAGAATGGCAGGCAGTTCCTAGAAACTATGTATGAGCCCCAGCTGACTGCCAGCAAGGAATTGGGGACCCTAGTCCTACAACCATAAGAAATGAAACCTGCAACAAGAAGGAACTTGAAAGTAGATTTTTACCCAGCTCTGTCTGGCTGATTGATTTTAGCTTTATGAGATCCTAAACAGAGATCCCAGCTCCCTCATGCCATACTTTTGACCCACAGAACTATGAGCTAATAAATAGGTATTGTTTTAAACCTATAAATTTGTGATAACCTGTTACACATCAACAGAAGACAAATGCAAATGTCATAGATGAGTAGCAGTGGGTGCTTGGCAATTGGGTTTGAAAAAAAATTTTTTAAGATTTATTTATTCATTTATTTGAGAGAGAGAGAGAGAGAGAGAGAGAGAGACCAGCAGTGAGAGAAATGCAAACAGAGTCCACAGTGAATGCAGAGTCCAGCACAGGGCTTGATCTCAAGACCCTGAGATCAGGACCTAGGTACAAACCAACAGTCAGATGCTTAACCAACTGAGCCACCCAGGCACCCTGACAATTGGGTTTTAGATGCCTTTCCAGACAAGATAGGTAGCCTCTGGAGAGGAAGTCCAGAAGGTTTCTGTAGCCTCTGGGAGAAGCAAATTCTACCTTTATCCTTTACTTCAAACTCTCAGTCTCTATGGGCTTATTTCCTTAGTTAACACCCCCTCCTCTTCTCTCTTAGTTGCTCTATTAGCTGAGATGGACATTGGACATATTTGGGCTTTTTTTTCTCACATGGATGCTGTTACTCCTTGAATTATCCTTGATTCCACACAAGGACCAGAATACCTCCTTAAGCCCAGCCACTATTTTTCTCCTTTTCCCACTCCGGGAAAGGACTGATGTTCCTTAAACTCTGAATCCCAATCTGGACCCAGTACACTGGGTCAAGCAAAGTGGGGAGGTAATTGGGACTACCCAAGCCTTACTTTTGTAGAAGGAAAGCTTTGCAAATACGCAGTCACACTGCAAGGCCTAGAACTCCAGCTTTGGTTTTTGCATTAGGTTCGTTTCTTCCTTACTGTGAGAGGTATTAATACCAATAACATTGACGTGACCCAAAATGGTGACATTGGATGTTCCAAATTTAATTTTTTCCTTTACCTTGGATATCTGATATTTTGAAACAATATAGAAATGCTTGAGGTTTTATATCTAAAAATAGACTTTTAGATATGCTTAAAATCCTAAAATTATATACTTATATAATCCTAAAATTATAAAATTAATGATTTTGCTAATCCCATTGGGCTATGCTACAACTGGACCCAATGGAGAAGTCTCTACACTTTCTGTATATAGCCAAGGTCAGCAAGGTACTGAGAAGGGCTAGGTAGAGCCTGGGCAGGAAACATCAGAAGATATAAGAAGACAAGGCTTTAGGACTTCAAAATCCCCAGGAGTAGACAAGAGAGGCCAGGGCTGGATTAGGCCAGGCTGGAGAAATGAGAATAGGGGTAACATGCCAAATTGGGGTCCAATGCGAAGAGCTACTGAGTTGGTATATCAGTGTCCAACAAGTGGATGGAAAAGCTGAAAAAACTGGGTATCACGGGACAATCAGGGTAGAGAACTTACAGTCACTGAGTTCTTACATTCTACCAAGTATCATCACATGTTTTTTGTATCTGCATTTTCTTATCAACTACCTCATGAGATCAGGTACTACCATTTCCATTTTACAAGGGCAGAAATGGAGACAACTCAAAATGGATAAACGACTTATCTTGGGTCACATACCTAGTAAGATGACAGAGTCAGGATTAGAACAGGAAACAACATGTGTTGGAGAGGATGTGGAGAAAGGGGAACCCTCTTACACTGTTGGTGGGAATGCAAGTTGGTGCAGCCACTTTGGAGAACAGTGTGGAGATTCCTCAAGAAATTAAAAATAGAACTTCCCTATGACCCTGCCATTGCACTCCTGGCTATTTGCCCCAAAGATACAGATGTAGTGAAAAGAAGGGCCATCTGTACCCCAATGTTTATAGCAGCAATGGCCACGGTCGCCAAACTGTGGAAAGAACCAAGATGCCCTTCAACGGACGAATGGATAAGATAAGATAAGATAAGATAAGATGTGGTCCATCTACACTATGGAGTATTATGCCTCCATCAGAAAGGATGAATACCCAACTTTTTTAGCAACATGGATGGGACTGGAAGAGATTATGCTGAGTGAAATAAATCAAGCAGAGAGAGTCAATTATCATATGGTTTCACTTATTTGTGGAGCATACCAAATAACATGGAGGACATGGGGAGATGGAGAGGAGAAGGGAGTTGAGGGAAATTGGAAGGGGAGGTGAACCATGAGAGACTATGGACTCTGAAAAACAACCTGAGGGTTTTGAAGGGGGGGGCGGGTGGGAGGTTGTGGGAATCAGGTGGTGGGTGTTAGGGAGGGCAGGTATTGCATGGAGCACTGGGTGTGGTGCAAAAACAATGAATACTGTTACACTGAAAAGAAATAAAATATTAAAAAAAAAAAAAAGAACTGACTCCAACTGGCAGCACCCCGTCATGCTGCTTCCTGATGGCTCCTCCCTTAACAGAGGCACCACTGAATCCATGGCAATTATACTAATTTCTAGCCAATGAAAATTTCTTGAGTCCCTCCTACATCCCAAGCCCAGTGTTAGAGACATCTGCCTCCCAAGGCTCTGTCATTCATGGGCTGGTGGGAACTCATTATACAGTTGCACTAATGGGTACCAGGGATTTTTTTGAGCTCTATTAATATGGTAGAGGCGGTAAAGACATATCAGGCATGCTGAATGCCTGTTGGGCTTCAGACACCTTGCTAATGACAGAAATGGCACAGACAGCGAGACAGTCCTCTGAGTTCAGGACTATACCAGTTTCTTTGCTGTGCGTGCTCCGGCAGAAAGCCTTTGCAAACTTCAGAATGGTCTTTAAATCTTACAGGAGGTATCCTGAGGACGTGTTCCCCTCGAAAAGTGAAAGTAGACCAGTTGGCCTGGACAGGATCAGAAGAAATTAGCCAAGAGATTTCCAGTAAATACATGGCTGGGGAATTTGGGTAAGCTCCAAGCCCAAAAAGCCTCTGTCAGAGTCATCGGAAGAAAGCAGGGATTGTAACAATGAACGTTAGAGCCTAATCAAGAAACCTCATCTAGACAAAGGTGTTTAAGGAGAAGATGATCTGACTGGAGCTTAACAACAGGATATTATAATAGAGATCAAGAATTTGTTCATGTTAACCTACTACTGCCAACGAAAACAGAGAGTCAAACCACTTAGAGAAATATAAACCACTGGGAGACAAGAGAGACTTTCTTTCCTCGCCCATATGAGATATTACTTAAAATGATCTCACTCTCTTTATTTCTAATTCTAATCTTTTTAAAAAAATTCTTCTGATTAATATTTTGACTCTGGTATCAGAAATTAGAGTCTGGATTACAGACAAGTTATTAAATGGGAGGTCTTATTTATACATCTGTCATTCATATATTTGATTAACATAAGACACCCTCAGAGAAGTTGAATGGTCAGCTTACAAAAGATCTTACAGGATGGTAATATCTAGGCACAGTCATTTCCCAGGGTCTGGTCCCTACATCTGGAAGAACTGGGGAATAAATGAATTGAAATTTTGAAGCTAAGGACCAGAACCTAGGAGCAGGGATGATGCCCAACTTTTGATAGCTTGTTCTGTCCCTTTCTATGATATCTTTGTGACTTTGCTAATTGCAAAAAGTCCCCGAGAAATTTTTTTTTAAGGTGGGATTCCTGGTAAATAATAGGCCATGACTGACACTGACTTCCTTCTTAGACTCTTCAGTGTTCTAGAATATCATGAGGCTTCTTTCCCTGGAACCTGCAGGTAGAACACAACTCTTAAACGTTATGCTGGCTGATTTGTACAACATCTTCTTTTTTACAATGGTTTTTCTTCCTAAAGAATTGGCTCTCCACATCCTTGAATTTTCAATCAGAAAATTGAATCTATCCCCATGGAGCCAAAGGCAGAGTTATTTGCGTTGATCTGCAAAACCTCTGAACGATGTTTTTCTTGTATCCTCCTGACCTTATTGGAAGCCTGCTGTTTAGAGGCAGTGTTTATATTAGAAACAACTGCTTTGATATCTCTGGCAGGGAGTGAAGCTCTCTTTCTGGCTATGGTCTTCCCTTGGGTGCCCACAATGAATAATTTAAGTGGCATTTTGGGGGGCATGCATTCTAAATAGAAGAGTGATCTGAAATGCCTTCCAGATTTCCATGTTGTTGTAGATGACTATGACATAAGAGAAAAGCTTATAGCAGGCTCTGAATGCCATCACATAGGTGTAACTGATGGGACTTATCCACAATAAGCTTCTTAAAAATATTTTATTTTTAATTGTGGTCAAAAACATAAAACTTAAACTTGAGCATCTTACTCATTTTTAATTACGTGGTTCAGGGGTGTTAAGCATATTCACATTTTTGGGCAACAGATCTCTAGAGCTTTTTTTTTTTTATCTCTAGAGCTTGCAAATCTGAATCCATTGAACAAATTCCCATCTCCCCCTTCCCCTAGCCCCTGGCCACCTCCATGCCACTTTATGCTTCTATGAATTTGACTACTTTAGATCTCTTGTACAAGCAGAATCATACAGCCTTTGTCTCTTCATGACTGGCTAATAACATGCTTTCGATCCTAGCACCACTTCCTCACACCAGTTCCTCCACTGCGAATTCCAGTTGAGAAGCAGCAGCAGATGTTATTTTGTTATCATGGCAACAGTGAACATGGACTTCAGTGCTGTTCAATGCACTAACAGCTTCACGTTCAGGATCTCGGTCAGTCCCCACAATAGCCCTTAGGAGTAGATACTCTGACTACCTTCATGTTACAAATGAGGACACAGGGCTATAAGACTAGAAAGGCTGAGTCACCGGACCAGGGTCACACAGGTAGCAGGAATCACCGTCAGCATCCACAGCTGGTCAGACCCCGCAGCGCGTTCTGAACCACTAGACCCCACTACTCCTCAATGATGTCGATAATTTGCCAAGGATACAATGATCCTCACATCCAAATTTCTGTGTTATCTCCTTGAGACAAGATAGATGGTGCTCAGACGGGTACCCTTGTTATGTTAACATCCAGTTTTGCAGATATCTTCAAAGCAGTCATCATAAGACAAGGTTTACCCAAATTTTTTTCAAGGAAGCTTAATATAGTTAGAATAACAGAGGTTCCAGGTCTTCATGCACCCAAGCTCTTCTGTATCAGCAGTGGATGGTTTCTGGACTCCTGACAGCTTCTCTCAGTTGTTCTGAGTGACACTGTCTCTGTCACCCAAACCATGCCAGCTTGTCCAACCAGCATGCAGGACAGCCAGGAACACTGGGGATGTACCAGCAAGGATGAGAGTAAGGGGATAAATACCCCAGCTACCCTGGGCATTACTTCTCCCCTGTGTTCCTTCCTCCTACCATTTCTGCCTCTCACGCTGCCCTCATCTGCACTTCCTGGGATGACTCAGTAAATGACCCCCAAGTTCTTGTCTGGAGTGCGCTAAGGAACCCAAACCAAGACACATTCAGCAAACACTTAACAAACAATGCCAGATTCTTCCTGGTGTTTGTTTGTTTGTTTTGCTGTTGCTGTTTTTGAAAGAATTGCATCCTTGGACCAATCATCTGTTGGGTTATCAAGGGATGTCCCGCCTTGACCATGGGACATCTGGCTAATATGACGGGGCTAGGAAGTGCGGAATTCATAAGGAACTGGCCAGCCTTGTACAACAGTTCCTGATACACAGAACAGACACTGGATCATTTTAAACAACAAACAGCACAACTGAAATTGGAGCTGAAGTGTATGTGTCATTGTTGGCTCTTTACAGAATAAATGAAATGCAAGCTGAGCAAATCTAAAAGGCAAATCATTTCCTCTCTCTCGGTGTAAGCCACCTGTGGGTCTCTGTTTATTGGTACTAAGAGCACCATAAGTGGTTATACAATGGGTCTCTGTGTATTTTCTATGTTTGCTACTACTGAGCTAGACCCAGCATTCAAGGGAAACTAAAACAGTAAATGCATAGTACAAATCGATTTTATTAAGGAAACATTTCTCTCCGTCAAAAAGGAAATAATCACATCAAACTCATTAGGAAATGGTGAAAACATTATTTTGTCACAGTCCTGAGCAGCTGCTTTTAGTCTCAAGGATGAATTAGAAATCAATCAAGCTTAAACAATCAAGCAAGTACCTTGTTGAACATCACCTTTAATAAGCCATCTTATGCAGGTCTCCCTTCAGAAACATGGCATCCAAACCTCCATGTAGCATAAGAAAGAAGGTGCTTTCATAGTTCAGGTATGTAACCTATGCTAAACCCATGAAATCTGGCTCAAGAAACTCACAAGCAAGTATCAGCTGCTCAAATTAGGTACAATAAAGTGATTCCAGAATGAAATTTGGTGCTTTCATTTTCTCAAAATAAGTTGGTTTCAAGGGGAAAATATGAACAATGGAACAAAGACAAAGACAAGGAAAATATGGGATGGTTCCAAGCGATAAAGAAGTTTTCTTCTTCTTTTTTTTTTAAAGAGTCAAAACTAGATAGAGAATTACCACAGCATCGTATGCACTGAGAAATTTCCCTGAATCTCCTCCTACCATGACAATAATTGAAGAAGAGCTACGGAAGACTAGGATTAATCGCAAGGTAAAGTCAAAATGAGTGATTCTCTTCCCTTCCATGAAAACAATCATATAAACAACAATGAAAGGAAAAACAATGCTTTGTGAAAGAAGAGAGTTAGGAGTTTCCTAATTTAGTATGAAATTTTTCCATTGGAATGAAGTCAGAAGCACTGGCTTTATCTACAGTCTTATCTATCTCTAGGTGTGTCAGTCTTCTCTATTTTTTTCAAACAGAAGACTATTGAGCATAAGGATTGTGATTTACTTATATGCAACTCAGTGAAATTTGGTGTAAAAATCTAGAAACAATTTTCTTTGCACTGATCTGAAGAGTTACTGACTAATTTTATCCTCTAATAGGCAATGCTGAGTCATTATTGGAATGCTTGTGTTTGAGAATGTGGATATTCTTAAATACATCCCAGCCTGAAGGGGCATCGTCCGTAGGCTTGGACAACACTTGGAGGTATTGCTTACCACGGAGTGAGACCTGCCAGTAGAGCAGAGAAGGAGTTCAGTAGAACTTAACCCTGGACAGCCTGCATCAGGGAACAAACCATTACATATATATATATATATATATATATATATATATATATATATATATATAGCCAGTTTTGTCAACTTTTGAGTATTGGTATTTTATTTTATTTTTTTTTATTTTTTTTTTTAAAGATTTGTTTATTTATTTATTTGACAGATCACAAGTAGACAGAGAGGCAGGCAGAGAGAGAGAGAGAGAGAGAGAAGCAGGCTCCCTGCTGAGCAGAAAGCCCGATGCGGGACTCGATCCCAGGACCCCGAGATCATGACCTGAGCCGAAGGCAGCGGCTTAACCCACTGAGCCACCCAGGCGCCCCAAGAGTATTGGTATTTTTAATCCTTGACCTTTTTGTTGTTGTTGTTGTTGTTTTTAAATTTTTATTTATTTTTTAAAATTTCTTTTCAGTGTTGCAGAATTCATTGTTTATGCACCATACCCAGTTTTCCATGTGCCCTTTATTCAAAGAAAATATAATGTGACACTGTTTGAGTGTTTAAAACAATGAATGTAGGAAGCATTGGAAGTGAAAAATGGGAATTAAGCTTTTTCTCAGTGAGCTAACCATCCAACAGAGAAACCATATTATCCATTTTTTATGGAAAGTGATAGATAGACAGATACATACATACATAGATACATAAAGGAAGTTAAATAATCTGAAGGCCAGAGTCAAAGTACAAAAGAGAAGAGGATCTAGAATGACGCCTGGATTTTTGGCCCAAGTTACTGTGTAGCCATTTGCTGAGGTGGGAATGGGAATGCCCCACAGGAACAAAGATTCAGCAAATCCTGAAGAGCTCATTTATGAGTTGCTATCAATGATTATGAAGATGGTGTTGGAATATGTGGCTTTAGAATGTTCCTGAAATTGGCCTGTTAAAAAAAGTCATTGAGGGTCCCTAGGGGCTCAGTCAGTTAAGAGTTTGCCTTCTGCTCAGGTCATGATCCCAGGGTCCTGGGATCGAGTCCCACGTTGGGCTCTCTGATCAACACAGAGATGGCATCCCCCTCTGTCTCTGCCCCTCCCCCCATTCGTGCTTTCTCTCTCAATAAATAAAATCTAAAAAAAAATTCATTGATGCTATTAGCATGCATTTTGGGCATTTGGTTTATTGTTATAAAATGCAATGAAATCTTCCATACACCACACACACACACACACACACACACACACACACACACGCACATTCCCACATGACTCCTGTCATGTATGGGTAGGTTCAGCCTGGGGAGCTCTTTGTCCCCTTAGAGGACAACGCAGCTCTCCTAACATCCCTGTCTTCGTGGAACGTGGTCATCTCGTCTGTGGTCAGAGGACCATCTATTTTCTGCCTGTCTGACCACCTCTCAGGTTGCCCCCCATGGCTAAAGCAACCACATCTCTTGGGCACTCCCATGAGTTATTTTTTCTTTCTTTCTTTCTTGAGCAGTTCCTTGGCAGATCTTTATTGTTTTTTGACCTTTAAACCAACATAGAAACAAATACAAATTGGCCTTTTCTCAACATCCCCATCAACTACAGGGCTCCATGGGACCCATGGCGGCCACGGCGCCCTCACCTCTTTCTGCTCAGGGAGTGAGAGCTATGAGCCACGAGCGCTCAGCCTAGCCTTCTTGCCTCCGGAGGGTGGGCTGGGCATTTTGGTCCAGATCATTCCCAATCCCATTCACGTCAGAAGTCTGAAGTTGCCAGCTGTCTTGACTTCTGAGGAACAGGCTAAAGGCAAGCCTGTTCAAATATAAAATTTTTTTTTTTTTGGTTTTTGGGGGCTTTTTTGGTTTTTTTTTCTTTTTTTTTTTTTACCTTAGCTCCTGCCAAGAAGTTCTTGAAATGATGATTTTCATGCCATAACAAATCTGAAAAAAATAGCAAATAGATCTTACACTCGCTTCCTATTATGAAGGGATTTGGATGCTGTGTTCATAAGGCTGTGTTCTGAAGTAAAACCCTAGAAGGTTTTGTATAGAAGATGACAGCCTGCCTCTTTGTCTCGTTCCTCTAAAAGAAGCTAGCTTAGGAGATTTCAGCCTGAGATGGAAACGCAGTGCTTTAGCCTCCATTGTTCCTCTGAAGTGGCTTCCTTGCGCCCATGGTTTCCGTAGGAGTCAAGAGAATGCCCATTCCAGAGGACAGTAAGAATGCCCCGCAGTTGTTCTGTTGTTGTTGCTATTTTTCATTTCATCTGCATGAGATCATTCCCTGAGTGTACTATGATCATACACTTCTCTGTGTTCTCCCCCATTTCTCTACTTCCTGTGTGCCTCTCTCCCTCCTGGTGGACACGTGGTATCTTACTCCTTTGCCACTCTGGCCCTGTGGAAAGCATTCTGACTTGCCTCATTTCAGCGGTCATATCATTGGTTAGATACCTCCATTATCGTTTCTGGCATACAGCATGTGGTTATTGTACGTGACCGTCACATGGACTTGTTCTATTATTCATCCCCAGAAACTATCAAGGGACCCGAAGCTTCTTAGACTCAGTAAGTCGGATGCAATGGAACTCATCAGATTAAATGAGGGTATCTTGGTTGATGTTTTTCTTTCTTCAAGAGTATCAGTCCCCACGGGGTAAAGCCATATTACCAGCATTATTGGACCAGAGATGGTGAACAATGAAGTATCAGAGAACCAACTCCCTAAATTCCAGCATCTGTATCCTTCTTCGACAGTGCCAAATGATAGGTAGTAAAAAGAGAACACGAAAGGGAGTATCCAGGATTTACACAAAGCAAATTATCAGGACAAGAAATAACTGAAATACTGATGGGGGAAAAAAAAGACAATTATCTGTATGCTACCATTTATTCCTACTTGTGCTACTTTTTCCCAGAATCTGCCTCCACCCCCACCTTTTTTTGTATGGGCTTCTTTCTTCTGCATATCACAGGACAGCTCTCGGTTAAATCTGACCCTCCCTCAGCTGTCAGGCACACCTCTCTTGGCCAGGTAATTAGTTTTGTTGCCATACACCTGCTCCTCTGTATCCCATTTCCCAGTATCTGGTGATCTTTTCCTGCACGTCCCTAAATTGCATTTTCCCTTATTTGCTCTCTGTGACTTTGTCAATTTCCTCTGCTCTTTTTAAGTATTATTTACTGTATGATAATTGGCCTTCTTTGTTTCAAATTGACTAATTGGGGAACTCTGTATTTTTCTATACATCATTTTAAATACTGAGTTCAAACATCATTATAGCAGAGTCTACTGATTGCTTTATATATGTTGTTTAAGAAATAATGCCCTTGCTTAGGGGTCCCGTTGGCACAGTTGGTTAAGCGTCCGACTCTTGGTTTTGGCTCAGGTCATGATCTCAGAGTCCTGGGATCCAGCCCTGTGTCAGGCTCCATGCTGAGCTTGGAGTCTGCTTGAGGTTTTCTCCCTTCCCCTGCCGTCCTGCTCTTGCTCTCTCTTTCAAAAATAAATTTAAAAGAAAGAAAGGAAGGGAGTGAAAGATGGAGGGAGGGGGGAAGGGGGAACTATTTCCATTCCATTTTTAACTATTATGTTTTGATAATGTATTTGAAAAACAGGAGAGAAAAAAATCCCTTCTCAGGCTTTTTCTGAAACGTTCATAGTTTTTGCAGTTTGTTTATTTTTGTTGTTGAACTTTGATACCACTCAGTCATGTGTTGTAAAAAGCCCTCTAGAATCCTGATAAATTTGTATGTAACTCCACAAAAACCGTTAACAATATTGAGTCTTCTGATCTGGCAATATCACTTTTTTGTAGTTGCCCTCAGAAAATGTTGTAAATGTTTTCCTGTGGATCCTCTGTATTTCTAATTAAGTCTATGTCTAGGTAATTCACACTTGTTGTCATTGTGAAGAGTTCTCTGCTTGGTTATCATTGGTTATTATTGGAAAACTGTTTTATAGTTAATAGGTCTGTATTGCATGTTTTACAAATGGTTATTTTACTAAGGTCTCTTATTTATTGATGTAATTTTTCAACTGCAAATTGGTATCCATTTGATACTTTCTTTCATCAAAATATTTTGCAGCCTAGTTAGCTTTTCTCACTATATTGGCTAAGATTCCACATCACAAATAGCAGTTAACTGTATTAGTATTTATGACTTTATAGGAATATCTCTGAAAGAGAGAGAAAGAGGGAAGGAGGGAGACACAGAGAGACCCATCTAAGTATCTACATATTTATTTGCATTTATATTTGTGTATGTGTATGTGTGAAGAAAAAAAATATATGTATATATACATGAAATGTTCAAGGAATATTCCTACTTTCTTTAAATACAATATCAAACATGGATATTGAACTGAACTGGGGATTTGGGGAGGGTATCTATTAATATGATTTTTATTATTTGTATCTATTACATTAAGAGATTTCTTGCTACATGATCCTTGATTCCAAAAATAAACCCTACTATAGTAGTAATTTGTTGTTCTTTTAACACATCTTGGTGGATGATATTTTATTTAGGATTTTTTTCTCCTCTATAATCATAAGTGAAATTTAGCTGTAGTTTTCTTTTATTGTGATAATTTTATCAGGTTTTGGTATAAGGTTAAAATAAACTGGGAAGATTTCCATCTTTCTTTATGCTCTGGGACATTTTAAATTGCAAAAGAACGCTATAATTTCAGAGTTTAAAATAACATCCATAAAATCATCTGGTTTTGGCAAATTTGGGGGGATAATTATCTTTTTCAATTTTATTCATGATGGATCCTCTGCATATTGAGCCAATTTTGGTTATTTATATATTCCATGCTGACAATCTATTTCTTTATGATTTCTAACTCAGTCACATCAAGTTTTTTAGAGAACTGGCTCCCAATGGTTTATCCTTGCACCCTATCAAGTAAAGTTGTCTGAGTAATATTCTTATTAAATAATTTCACATATTTACTGTGTACTATATTCATGGGTTGCATTCATTATAAAACCAAATTGGTAATTTAAAAATTTAAAGATAAGATAAAAGATTAAATAAACTACTTGAAAGTAATTTTTCATTTTTGTAGCCCAATAAAAAATTTTTTTAGTTAAAATAACCTTCTTGTGCCACTGAAAATCTATTATTTCTAGTCTTAGTGAAATTTAATTGACATATAACGTTGTATTAAATTTGTGTACAATGTGTTGATTTGACACACACATTGCAAAATGATTAGCTAACACCTTCACACATCATATAATTACCATTTTTTTTGTGTGGTGAGAACATTTAAGATCTATTCATTAGTAACTTTCAAGTATGTAATACCATATTATTAACTATGATCACCCTGCTGTACATTGGATCCCCAGAAATAATTCATCTCATAACTGGAAGTTTAGACTCTTTGATCAACATCTCCCCATTTCTCCCACCTCCTGGCAAGAAATAGTCTTAATATTTTAGTAAGAGTCATGGGACTAAATGAGCTTTTTTGTTATATTTTAATCTTCATGTAATACATTGTGATCCAGAGATCAAAGACCTTTCTCCAAATTCAATTTGCTTTGATTTTTTTAAGGATTTATTTATTATTTAATTTGCTAACGATTGACATCTTTAAAATAAAATAAAATGTAAATCACATTATATCCAGTAGCATCCCAATGCCATAACACTTCGATACCTACTACCATCCATTATTTAAAAATATATGAGCCAGATTTTATTTAACAATGAGAAACTGTGGTTCATCCTTTTTTCCTTGGATTTATATTTTTATCCTGTTTCCACTATTCCCTCCCCCAGAGAATTTGTTTTAATATATGTTTATTTTTGAAACTCTAGGTTTATCACCATTATTTTCTACAATAAAAATATGCACATAAATTGAAAGTTTAATTTTATAATTACCTGTGAATGAACATAAGGCTCTAAGTGTTAATTGCCTCTTGGGTAGAGCTATCATTGCAATTGTTAGTAATACATAATTGGTCAAAACAACTTAACTATATTACAAATTTCCATAAATAATCATTAAACAATTTTTTTTAATCATTGGGAAAAAAACACTTAAGAACATGAATAAGGTTGGGTTATTTTGCTGTATTAAAGATAAATATTGCTTATGGCTTGAATGAGACAGAACTCACAGTGCTATTTATATATTTCATGTTTCTAGATGTAAGCCCCGAGAAACCTTATTCATATAAATAGATAGGAATAGAAGTTTTATTTTAGCAATGCTGTTTAATTTGTTTAACCACTTCTGGATCATATGCCAAAAAGTCACCCACTGATGAAATTACTTTTAATAATCTATCTTTTGACAATTCTAATTCATTCTTCAATTTTGTTGAAAGCCAAGAATGGATGTGTTACCCAGTCATTAGAGTTCATTCACTTAGGCTTTATTGAGATCAACCAAATGATTATTATATGAGTCAGCTTTGCTGTGTAACTAACAAAGTCTCAGTGGCATATAACAAAAAGTGGTTATTTCTGTCCCTGGCAAGTATGTAGGTCAACTGGGGCAATTCTGTGTGTTGCTTTTCGGGGTCTAGAATGAAGGCGCAGTGAACATGTTCTCCTCCAGTTAGTAGGCACGACGTGTGCATCTTAAAGTGGGGGCTCAGAGTTGGAACACTGCTCCCTCTGCCCCCTTTGGCCAGAGAAAGTCACATGACCAAGCCCAGTTTCACTGGGGTGGGATGAACTGTCTTCTCATGGATGATCTATGGGCTGGGGGAGAAAATGTTTGCTGACCAATGTAATCTACCATGCCTATTCTTTTGTTGTTGCTTTTTGTTTTGGATTTAGTTTTTAGTTTTTGTTTTAGATTTAGTTTTAGTTTGGATTTAGTGGCAACATGTTCAAAACAATATATTAAGAAGTATTGGTAGGTTAAGAAAGGCATAAAGGAGGCTTCTGGGACACTAGTTATGCTCTATTTTTCACCTGGGTGGTAAAAAATCCACAGGTAGGCTCAACGTGTGCTAATTCATGAAACTGCACACTCATGGTCTGTATGCATGTTATGCTGCAAATAAGAGCTTATTTTTGAATGAGGAGTGGAGAAAATTCTTAATCATCTCAGAACCTTTTTCAAGACGCTATTTTTATAAAGACTCTTTTTAGCAAATCACAACCTTTAAATACCTATTTTATTAATATCTCTAGAACTATTAATTTAGGGCATTCAACCTGTGGAAAATGCTCTGAAACTTACTTAACAAAACCATTCCTTGTTTTCAAATTTATCTAGTGAATCAGATTTAGATTTATTTTTGCATCGGAAAAACACTCACTACATTTTTCAGTTCAAATAAATATGTTATTGTTTATCTCAAAGAATGTTTATTTTTAAAAAAACACGGCAAAGTAAACTATGGAATGTCTTCCATAATATGGTTTACTAAAGTGAATAAAATTAAAATTAGGTTCAATTATATATAATTGAATATATACAACTATATATAATCAAATATATATAATATATAACTGAATATATAATATAACATATAATTGAATATATCCTGAATATATATAATAATTATATATAATATATAATAAATTATATAGTATGCAATAATATAATATATAATACATAATATAATATACACACATTATAATATATAATATATAATAAAGTTAAATTTAGATTCAATATGATAAATTCATCCACTTTATAAGTTAAAAAACAAGAATATATCTGTATACTTTTTCATATCCTAATTTCTAATAGTACAGTGCAGTGTATATATATAGATAGTGTATTATATAACAGTGTATATTATAGATAAAATGATATTATGAGGGGAGAAATATAGTAAAATCATGATATCTATTAAATGTACACATGTGTATATTTAGGCTTTGACATAGGTTTTTAGAATAATTACCTAAAAATCATGTGTAAAGATCCAAAAATAGCTTCATTAATTTTGTTCACACTATACATAAACATTTCTATATTTCATGAAAGAAGATTTAACATACTGCTAAACAATTATTTCAGAAGCTATCTTATTAATTTGAAATTTTGATGATGTAGAAAAAAGTATAAAAATCTAGAAGATGAAATATTTTTAAGATATGACTTGCTATAACAAGCACTAATCAATTATTGAGTAATATATATCAAATACAAAAAGAAAAAAATAGTATAACTCAAAAAATTTGGGCCCCAGTTCCTTTTAAAGCAGGTAGTACCACAGATCTGCACCTGTTCTTAGAATATGCTTTTTTTCTTGTCAATGAGTCTTGGGGCTGAGTGTTGAGAATAGCCAAAGAAAATTGCTTACCTTCAAATAAGTGAAAGAAAAAAGAAACAGTCGTTTCAGCACCAATATGTCTTACCAATGTTCCTTTTCCTTTGCTCCCTCTAACCTTTCCCTTAGAGAGCCATGCACTTTTTGACAATCCTTTTTAGAAGCAAGAGTAAAGACTGTAAAAGACAATATCCATCCCTCTCCTCTTCCTGGAAGATCAGATTTCAGAACAATCTCCCATAAGCAAATGATTCTTATTTCTGATAAGAATCTTGGAAAAGAAATACATATGAGAGAGGAAAAACCTAGAAACCCCATAGACTTTTATTGATTCATAGACTAATCTTAAAAGGAAACTTGCAAAAAAAAATAGTATTTCCACAAGTCCTTTTGTTTGGTGTCCTAGAAACCCCTGTTGACAAGGGGCCATGCACCCTCAGAAGCGTAAATCTTTCAGGGAAGTCTTAATACTGTTCACCAAACCTATCCATACTTTCCTCTTTCTGTGCTCACGGTAGGCACAGTGAGACCAACAGAGTAGTTCTGGTCACTGCATTGTAAGGGAAAATGATGTATGTCCTTTCAAAGCAGAAGCATTACATTCCACGACAAGACCTTCTGGAGTCCTCTTTTCTTCCTGCCATGATGTTTAGCAACCTTCCATGCATTGACTACCTGGGTCACAGAGTGAGGACAACATGATACAAAGACCCAAACATCCCCTAATGGAAAGGACAGCATAAATGAGAAATAGACACCATGTTTTAAGCCACTGAGATTTTGAAGTTTTCCAGATCATCCTAACCAATTCAACTTTCTTTTTGTAAAGTGGGACAAGGCTATTTTGAAAGAGGAGATAAGTAAAAAGAAACCTACATTACACCAGGGAAGAGGATATAACAAAGTTGTTCTCTGTATATTGTGTCCTTTAAACTATTCACAAGGTATCCCCTTTAAAAAGTCTCTACTTAGCCCAGTGTGAAGACTCTTGGTTTAAAAAAGGAAAAAGATTCTTTTAAATACTTCGCCAAAAGGCAACTGGGGGGAATCTCTGCAGAACACAAAATATATTCATAATAATTCCTCACCTGATTTCAGAGAATTGTAAAGATTCTATTGTTTTAAGTAATTTAATCTGAATACTATTTAGCTAACCTAAGCATGTATTAACCAAACACGTGTCAATACACTGAAAGTGAAGAAAAGCCAAGGACATCAATATCAACACAACAGGGTGAAACACTGACCTCCCCTCACCTACCAAGGTGACACAGGTCTGACATACAGACTAAGTGAGGGTTCGCTCCAAAATATGAGCTTTATTAAGAAAGTTTATTCTCAAAATTTTAGATTAAAAAAAAAAACGTAAAAGTAGATTTTCCATGATTTTATTTGCAGACCACTCTGGACCATTCCTTTGCATGTATCCTTATCGCTTTTGAAGACTATTCTCAATTTAGAAGAGTATTCTCTTCTAAATTCAAATTAAATCTCTTTTAATCTGTGGTTAAATATTCTTTATTGTTACTAATTACAGGTATTTGTAATTTTGTTCTTATTTTTCTTAACTGACCTTGCCATGTATTTATCAAATTTGTGGGAATGTATAAGAAACAATTTCTTGTATTGGTCAGTTCTTTATTCTTTTGATTTCTTATTAGACTTTTACATTTAATCCTTATTTCCATTCCTTTTCTTAGGTTCCTTTTGTTGTGATATTAGCTTCTGGAGTTAAATACTTAATTCTTTTGTTGTTGTGTTCTTTGTAGTTAAGTGATAAAAATGCATTTAAGATTGCAGTTAGAAAAGGAATAATTTCTGGGGATCTACTAAATATTGGGGGTACTACAATAAGGTGACTATAGTTAATAATGCTGTACTCCATACTTGAAATCCTGAAAGAGTAGATCCTAAGTACTCTGACCACACACACATACTAAATGTTAACTGTGGGAAGTGATGGGTATGTTAATTAGTTTGATTGGGTCATCATTTCCCAATGTATATGTATATCAACTCGTTACATTTAAACTTAAAATACATAGAATTCTTACTGATCAATTGTATCTCAATAAAGCTGGGGGCATGAAGCATTAAAGATGACTTTTTCTTTTTTGAATACTTTATATTTTTAGAGACAGAGCACATGAGCAGATCTGGAGGCAGAAGGAGAGGGAGAGAGAGAATCTCAAGCAGTCTCCATGCTGAGCGTAAAGCCTGTCACAGGGCTCAATTTAATGATCAGTGTTCATGACCTGAGCCGAAATCAAGAGTCAGATGCTCAATCAACTGAACCAGCCAGGTGTCAGGTGACTTTTTCTCCTCAGAGTATAGCTTTCGTTGTACAGATGATAAATGTTTTCGTTATGGTCCATGTCTAAATATATTAATGTTTAAATCTATAATTTCATATTTGATTTCTTTTTTTTTCTTTACTCAAATGTCACTTAGAAGGGTGTTTTAATATTTTTCCTTAATTGGGTTTAGAGGAAGAAAGGTTTTGGGTTTTGTTTTGTTTTGTTTTCCAATATGAATCTTGAGTTACACATACAGTCCTGTCATCACAATACTTATATCACTTCTGCTTTGGAGAGTTTATTAAGACTGTTCTCAGTTATTGATTCGGGAAAGAGGCTGTCATGGGTTCTGGATTTGGGATTTAATCTATAGCTCTTTCCTGATCTAGGAGTTGCACAGTTTTAACAACAACAACAAAAAAGTTCCATGACCAATCTCGAATTAGCTGTGCTAGGATTTATTGAGATCACTCTCAAAGAAAACTTCCATCCCCAAAGAACAAAATTCACAAAAACACCATCGACAGTGGTACGGGTTCCTCTACTTCTTGGAACAGGGCAGGATAGGCCTTGATTTCCTTGGAATCGTCTCTTTAGTTGAGAAAAACAGCAGTATAGCCACCATCCCCACATGCGGCGGCCATTTTGTTTTCCATCATAGCGGGGGGAGGGGGGAGGGGGAGGGGGGAGGGGGCGGGGGGCGGGGGGCGGGGGGAGGGGGAGGGGGCGGGGGGAGGGGGGAGGGGGAGGGGGGAGGGGGAGGGGGGAGGGGGGAGGGCGGGGAGAATGGGATAAAGTTCCCAGCGCAGTTACTAGTTAGTTGCCTCACCCACCTGTGGATCGTGACTCCCTGTTGTGACCAGGATCAGAGTGGCCTGGAAGGTGGTACACAGCACACGGCAGCCTACACAGGACACGGATATTCTCAAAAATAGCTCTGCTGAAGGAACTAAAAATACAGGCTCTCCAAAAAATACCTGCTCAAAATTTCTTGAATTAAAGATGAAAGTAACTTATTTATTTATGTATTTGCTCAATTTTGTACCAGTAGGATGGAAGAAGTTGAGGTCCTTCCTTAACTAATATCCAACCTGGGAGAAGGAGTGTTGGCTGAACAAGCCCCACGTGTCCTTCTTAGCAGATCACTACAGGGACCTGCTTCACCATGATTGCGGTCAGCATTCTGCCTTTCTATGAGTACTAAAAAGGTAGGGGTATTCTTTCTTTCTAAGAGGCAAAGTTTTATTTGTATTTATTAAATCATCATTGCTAACTTATTTGAGATCCTTTATCTTCATACTTACGTTGTTGCCTACTTGAAGGTATTGCTTGCCTCAACTCAAAGTTGAGAATTTTATTTTAATGACAACAGTAATAAAAATTATGTAACAGATAATGGAGTCAACATCAAAGTTATGAAACAGATAATGGAAAATGGAAACGTCTTGACTTCAACCCCCTCCAGTCCTCTCCTCCTGAAATATTAACTCAATGTTAGAAGTTCTGGGTCATGTTCTTTCATATCTTTTTTTACAAATATACACAAACAAATAATGAGAGGTATTTGTTTTGTATTTTATTTTAACTTAATTTTATTTTATTTTATTTTTTCAGTGTTCCAAGATTCATTGTTTGTGCTCCACACTATGGGATGATGCTACATATATTAATTCCACAATTTTCTTTGAAGGAAAATTTTTCTAGTATTCCAGTATTCTATATATTTGATGTATCATTATTTACATATAAATTTTATGACTTTGCAAGTTTTATTGTATCGGTATAAAAGAATCTGTTTGGGTCCTACCCTATGCTTATTATCATAAATTGATTTTTTTAAGATTTTTATTTATTTATTTGACAGACAGAGATCACAAGTAGACAAAGAGGTAGGCAGAGGCTCAACCCACTGAGCCACCCAGGCACCCCATAAATTGATATTTTTAACAGTTTTATTGAGACATAATTACATATCATAAAATTCATGTTTTAAGTGTACGTTTTAATGAATTTTACAAAGTTTTGTAGCCACCACCAATATCTGACTTCAAAATATTTTTATAACACTAAAAAGAAACCTCACATGAAAATAATTCCCTATTGCCAGTCCCAGCTTTAAGCAACAGCTAATGTAGTTTCTGTCTCTAATTATTTGTCTGTTTTTGGACATTTCATATAAATGGAATCATATAATATATATGGCTTCTTTTGCTGAGCACAACATTTTTGAGTTTAACTATATTGTAGATGAGCCACCCAGATGCCCTGGGTAAGGCTTTTCTTAATGTTCTCATAATCATTGTCATTTTTCAGAATTGAATTATTTTACCCTTTTTTTTTTTTTGGCTCTTGACATTGGTTAATTCTGTCCTCTTTTATTACTGATGAAAAACCATTTAGATTCATTGATTTTTTCTTTATAGTGTGTTTGTTTTCTATTATTAATATCTGCTCTACTTTTTCTTTTGTTATTTCATTCTGATTTTATTTTTAGCAAAAGGTTAACTTCAATATAAAAAACGATCTGAAAATAAGGGTCCAGTGACATAAGAGAATAAGCAATGTATTTGCATTTTTTACAAAGCAATTATACTATAAACTCCAGGGAACGGCTCTTGGGATGGGGTGAAAAAGTGGCATTGGGACAGTGAGGACAGGGACAAGGACACCATCAAAGGAGCTCTATGGAGCCTGTGGAGCCATGGGATCAAGGGATGGGCTGCTTGCTGTGCTTTTTCCCCTTTCTCCTTCTCCCTCCTGCCAAATCAGGCCAGTTTGCTGTGAGCTCATCTCTTGCAGTGTATCTCCATTTGGAGAGGCTCAGAGGAGGAGGCCTCTGCTCAGCGATTTGAAACTTTGGATTTCTACAGTGACTTTTAGGGTCTGGGCTACTAGGGAACTGTTAGGAAATCCTGAAGGTGAGAAATGATTAATGATCCAGTGTTAACAAAGGACATAATGGAATCCAGAGACTTTTCTTTACCCTTGAGACAAGTCCCAACCCAAGTCTGTTTTTGGAAGGAATATTTACCTTTCCTCATCATTCACTCACAAGCCTTCTGATACAGACGGGAGAGAGTAGAGGTTATGGGTGTTTTATGTTCTTCCAGAAGAGTAGATTCTTGTCCTTTCACAAAAGGTTAAGCAAAACTAGATTTCTTAAGGCAAGATTCTTTAAATGGCAGCTTTTCTAGCCCTTGAGTGGGTCAAATGAGTATCTTCTTCACTGGAGGAAGAAAAGGTTAGAGCTCAGACCTATCTTTGTGTTTGCACAAGTACCAAAATCTTCATGACATCTATGGCTTTATCACAGCTCAACCCCCCTCCCATTATTATTGTTTAAGTTTAACTTACTGTTCATTAGTCTAACTTACTAAGGTGAGTTTAGCTTACTGATTTCAGCTTATCTTATTTCAAATTAGTTTATTTTAAGCTATTAAGGGTTTTGTTTTGTTTTGTTTTGTTTTTATTTGTTCCTTTGTTTTTGAGAGAGAGAGAGAGAGTGCATGAACAGGGGTGCGGTAGTAGAGGAAAAGGGCAGCGGGAGAGGGAGAGAATCTTAAGCAGACTCCATGCCCAGTAGGGAACCAAACCAACACAGAGCTCAATCTCACTACAAGAGATCGTGACCTGAGCCAAAATCAACAGACACTCAACCAACTGAGCCACCCAGATGCCCTGAGATCTTTCTAAATATAACATTAACTGCATCCCACAAGTTTAATGCACAGTATTTTATTGTGATTTTCTAATCTTCACTGTGACGTCTTCTTTGATCCATGTGTTATGTACATTTGTATTCCCAAAATTCTTAATTTCCAAGCACACGAATATTTTCTATTTATCTTTTCAGGTTGTTGCATTTAATGGCACTGAGTCAGAGAATATTCACTACATGATTTCAAGCCAAATGTCTCAAGTCTTACTCTTTGGCCTGCTTGATTCTCGAGTTTTACAAATGTTCCCCATGAGACTGAAATGAATGTGCGGTCTGCAATTATTGGATCCGTGTTTTGAATGTGTTCATCAGATCCAATTTTTCAGTTGCATTGCTCACATTTTCTATATTCTTGTTGGCTTTTAATCTGTTGTATCAGATATTGCAAGACATGCTAAAAATCTCTGAGTATGGTGGGAGATTTGCCTGTTTGTTTGTTCTAATTCTCCCAGTTTTCCCTTCCATATTTTGGGGCAATATTGGGTACATGTACATTGACATTTTTTAGAACCTCCTTGTTAATTGGAATGTTCTTACTAAAGTGTACCACTTTGTCTTTAGTAAAGAGATTGGATTTTGCCTTAAAGTTTCATTTGACCGATATTATTCTGGGGACACTATCTTTCTGGGTTGTCAGTTGATGTAGTGTATGTATCTTTCTCTATTATTTTCTTTTCAGCTTATGGGTTTTTTTTGTTTGTTTGTTTTTATTTTTTTCAGCCTTATGTTTTAAATGTGTTTCATCTAAGCAGCTGTGAGTTACATTTTTATTCAGTCTGACATCTTTATCTTTAAATTGGGTCATTTGGCCCATCTCGCTTGATGTAATTACTAATATATTCTTTCAAAAACACCACCTTACTGAGTGCTTTCTTAGTTTCCATTTACTTCATGTTACTTTCTATCCTCCATTTTATTTTCCTATTTTTTATTACTTCTTCTGGGCTGATTATTGTTTTTATTTCTCCTCTATTAGTTTAGAAGTAACACACCCATTGGTTATTCTTTTAGTGATTAACCTGAAGATTAAAGTAGGTGTTCCTGACTTATCAAAGTCTAGTATTAATTTATAACTTTTATTCTCTTTCAGGAACTTGTAAGAACATTAGAACAACACTTCAATTCTATTTCCCCTATTCTTAGACTCCTTTTTTTTATTACTACCTGCTCTTACTTGAATAGACAGGATTATATTCTTGCATCATATTGAGAATACAGATCAGAGATTTTTAAAATAAGCTTTTGTTTCTTGCAGTAAATAAAGAAGTTGGTGAGAAAGAGGAATTTACTTCATTATCTCAAATTCATCCCCTTTTCTGAATTTCTAAATCTTTCCCCATGTCTGGATTTTTACTGTTTTTTATTAGCTCTTCCCTATGGAGGGATGTATTTGTCCAATATTGGTACTCTAGATGCGTTTTCTTGGAAACTTGATAAGTTGCATAAAAATTGGAAGCAATTACTTCTGTCATTGAATGTACACCCTTTTTCTATATGAATTTGTGATTTCTCCTATTAAGATTTTGAATCTATTTTCCTACTCCTCAAATTAGGCTTTTGATTTGGTTTGACAAGCAAAATATGGCAGTCCTGTCCCAAATCCAAACCAAAGCCTCATGAAGTTTTGTGGATTTTGGTTCTTTCTCTTGAAACTGGCAGAACCACCAAATAAAGATGCAGCTATCCTGCTGGAGGATGATAGACCATGTAAGGAGATACAGCATCCTAGCTAAGGCCATCCTAGATTGACCAGCTCCCATCTGACCCAGCAGCCAAGCATATGCACAAGAGAACACAGCCAAGACCAGAAAAACTGCATAAACAAGCCTACCAAATCAACAACATGTGGAATCGTGAGCTAAATAAATAATTATTTTAAGCTACTACATATTGGAGTGGTTTGTGATGCATCAAAAGCTTAGTGACATAAGTCCCTATTCCAGACTTTCAGACTCAGAATAAAGGAAGAGAGAAAAAAATTTAGATGTTCTCATGTTTTACTTGGGTGGCTAAAAGATGTAGCAATCTGTGGGGTAAGGAGGTAGTCCTATGGATGGGGAGGTTCAGCAACTGGCTAACGCTGCACAGTGCTAGCTGAGCCATAAGCTTTAGCAGGCCTTACTGTCAACTAGTAGAAATAAAGTGGTAATTGGGAGAAAGTCAGTGGGCCAGTAGACCATCTTTATTACACTGTGACCACTGCTTAAATATCAGAGAAAGCCCACAGCCTGCTGCTGAGTAAACATCCATAGCATAAAGTCACCGGAAGGTATGTATGAAGGTATGTATGCAAGGAACTACTAGACCAGTCCGTAGAGGTTACACCTCTGCAGTGACATGAAAGAGCAAATGAGACCTGATAATTTTAGACAGTGATTTTCAAGTCATCAGCAAGAGAAATGGCCAACGCCAAATCCTGTTTGGATAGTAGGTGACCTAGGAGCATCCCAAGAGAAGAATAACTTTCTATTGATAAAAATGTCACAAACAGTTTTTTATAGTCATTATCATGACAAAGTTTTCTTAATAGCAAATAATACATCTGTTTGATTTGACTAAGGGAATTCAAGAACCCCCCAAAAGAAGAAAATAATATGGAAGCTTTCAGATATTGATCTTCGTACTGCAAGCACCTTGACCCTGAGTTATCCCTACAATGCAATCCAGCAGAAAAGTCTGACAACGGTTTATAGGCACTCACTCAACAAATTGTATTGAGTGTCTACTATTGTAAGTAGCTTTAAGAGATATAAAAATCATCATAACAACTCAGATATACTCAAGAAATAAGTAGTTAGTTGGGAGTGAGGTAAGTATTTTTTATTTTTATACCTTCAGCAGTGATAGATACCATCTGAAAGTGTGAATTCCACAGGAATTCAGTGGAAAGTAGGATCAGTCAATGCTTCATTCAAGGGGCATTGTTTGATCCTCAAGGGAAAACCATAATTTGCATAAGAAGCGACTCCAATGAGAGTTGGGAAGAGCTGAGGCCTATCTCAGTACTGGGACATCAGCCCAGACACGGAAGAGGGAATCCTAGATCAGAATCAACAGATCTTGGATTTGGGAGGCAACAAGACCTTGAGAACACCAAGCTGGCATTGGAAAACTAGCTGTGTGATCCAAAGAAGTCACCAGCTCCTGGTTTCCGTTTTTTCACCCGTGAAATCTGTCTGTTAAAGTCAATGATCTCTAAGGTTTCTGCCAGTTCTAAAGTTCTGCCAGGCTTAGAAAGAAACATCATAGTATTTTTAAATCATTAAAGAGAATTGTGGTCATAGTTTCGGTTGTACAGCTTATTGTCAGTCATATCCTTGATTTATTTAATGTCAAGTCCTTGTTTGGGAATGCAATAGCTAATCATAACACCAAGACTATGGGAAAGTATGATTTGCCTTCCAGTAATATATTTTGACAGGAGCTCTAGGAAGGCCCTGTGGTAAACAAAACAGACACTTTATGCATTAATAATGCGTACAGTGGAAATTTAGAAAATGTATTTTGGAACTGAATGGTTAAATGCATCTATGAAATAAGAACTAGACACTATAGGAAGCTGTGCTTCTAAATAGCAAAATAAATAAATAAATAAATAAATAGGGATTAAAAATACCTTAAGTGTAAAAATGACAGAAAGAATGAGAGAAAGAAATGAGAATTTTGTTGAAATTTGATCATGCTAAAAAAGGAAGCTGCAGAGCTTGTTCATTACGTTTAGTTTTGCCTGAAATAGAAAAAAAAAATCAGAAAGATGTGACACATAGAAGTTACACTGAATAAAAACTGAGGTCCATTTGCACGCCTAATGATTTAAGAGCCTACCCTCTCAGCAGCAGTCAATAAAATCATAAAAATATAGTCAAACATTATTTTTAATACATATAATTTTAAATCTTTAATAAGTACTTTAATGGTATTTCTAATACTTCTAAAAGCTTAATTGAAATCTACATTGAAGTTCAAGGACAAAACTTCCATGGTCTAGTTAAAGAAGTGGTCATCACCAATATTACCCTTCTAGACCATCTCTAGTTCTATAAGATATTATTAAGTTCCTTTGTATATTACAATAAAAGGTGATATTATTTTACATGGGCTTTGACACTCCTGGCCTCTGTCCTTCTTTTAATAGATTGGAGAGTCTGTTTATAAGGAATCTCAAGTTAACGTGTTGTCATTTTCCATAACACATAGGTTATTGATTTTCCTTCACTCACTGTGACCGACCCATATCCTGTAAAAGTGCAAGAGAGCTCTGACATCAGATGGAGGATAAGAGTAATAGGAAATCACTAATAATCAGAAATTCTATGCTCATAATGGGTTGGTTAACCTGTACTAGGTTGGAGGATAAATTCCTAGGCTAGATAACCTAGCATTTCATTCAGACACAAGTAAAACATGACACAAAGGAGCTGGACTCATTTTTTTCAGAAAATCAGACATATAGTTTTCCTATCCTAAAGCATATTTGTGTCTGCTGGCAGACAAGTACAGGTAATTGCCTCCAGGTGTTTGCCTGCAGGAAGTCATTGAAATTCAGTGCTAGTAATGGCTGTTTCCTCAGCAGCAAAAACTAACCTGCAGGAACCTCATAGGCACACGTATAATTTAGAATAGCAATGCCAGTCTCCTGAAAGGCCATAAACCCAGAAGGCCTAGATTAACAGGGAACAGACTAACTAAAATAAGAATCAGGACATAATTCTTAACTATTAACAACAACTTAAGATTTACAAAATTTGTTCTTGGCTTTTAAAAAGTTTTAAAATTTGTGGGGATTTTTAAAAATTTACTCACTTATGGTAACTGACCAACAGAGTCCTCCCACCCCTCCAGAGGAAATAAGAATTACAAGAATACCTACACTTTCAAGTTCTACTCTTATGGAAGCTCATGTTAAAAAATAATTCATTATTAAACAATAATCTTGATTTTTTTTCCCCACATGAATAGTTACCTTATGACATTTTATTAAAGAGGGAAGATTAGAGCACCTGGGTGGCTCAGTGGGTTAAAGTCTCTGCCTTCAGCTCAGGTCATGATCCCAGGGTCCTGGGATGGAGCCCCATGGGGCTCTCTGCTCAGCAGGGAGCCTGCTTCCTCCTTTCTCTCTGCCCACCTCTCTGCCTACTTGTGATCTCTGTCTGTCAAATAAATAAATAAATAAATAAAAATCTTTAGAGAGGGAAGATTAACTATTAGCATCTAATTCACCTCTTCTGCTCAAATGAGAATTATTTTTTTCCTCAAAAGGCACAAACCAACAAAGACAAAATAAATAAAAATGACAGACAACAGTTACAAACATTTGGAAGCTTGGAGCAGACTGGGAAAGCTAAATTCTAAGCCACCTACGGAGAAAGCTGAGAAGTAGATTAATCTTGGGGCGAAATTTCAAATAATGATTCAAGAATGGGCATCATTGGTACCTCTGGAAGTTGAAAGTAGGGTGCTCTAAGAAGGAGCTGGACCTCCTCATCCCCTCCTCTACTCTATGCAACAGACGAACCACATACCCCAGCAGATGGCTGAAAAGACATATTTCTTATAGACAGACACATAGAAGGAACAGTATGAAAAACAGGATGGGGTTGTGGAGAAAGGGGAACCCTCTTACACTGTTGGTGGGAATGCAAGTTGGTGCAGCCACTTGGGAGAACAGTGTGGGGATTCCTCAGGAAATTAAAAATAGAGCTTCCCTAGGACCCTGCAATTGCACTACTGGGTATTTACCCCAAAGATACAGATGTCGTGAAAAGAAGGGCCATCTGTACCCCAATGTTTATAGCAGCAATGGCCACGGCCACCAAACTGTGGAAAGAACCAAAATGTCCTTCAACGGACGAATGGATAAGGAAGATGTGGTCCATCTACACTGTGGAGTATTATGCCTCCATCAGAAAGGATGAATACCCAACTTTTGTAGCAACATGGATGGGACTGGAAGAGATTATGCTGAGTGAAATTAAGTCAAGCAGAGAGAGTCAATTATCATATGGTTTCACTTATTTGTGGAGCATACCAAATAACATGGAGGACAAGGGGAGATGAAGAGGAGAAGGGAGTTGAGAGAAATTGGAAGGGGAGGTAAACCAGGAAAGACTATGGACTCTGAAAAACAATCTGAGGGTTTTGAAGGGGCGGGGGGTGGGAGGTTGTGGGAACCAGGTGGTGGGTATTATGGAGGGCACAGATTGCATGGAGCACTGGGTGTGATGCAAAAACAATGAATACTGTTACGCTGAAAAGAAATTTTTTTAAAAAATGACAAAAAAAAAAAAACAGGGTGGGGGATGAGCCTACATAATGAGTGCCCTTTCCATTTAGGAACACTGGTACACACACACACACACACACACACACACACACACACCCCGAAGCCAGTAACTGGAAGTCTTTATTGGAATTTAACCAGCTTAAGAGAAGATCTGAAAATAATGACCTGGAGCTCCCTAAGTAAAAGCAAATGGAAGAAGATAAGAAAAGCAGACATGTCCCAGACATCCAACATCTGTATGATTGGAGTTCCATGAAGAGAGAACCAAGAAAAGAGACAAGGGGAAATCATTAAAAAAAATAATAATAACTCAATAGTCTCCCAAACATAAGGACATAAGTCCTCAGATCAAAATAAACCCAGCACCAGAGACAATAATAAATCTACACTAAGATACACCATCATGAAATTTCAGAACTCTAGAGAAAGAGAATATACTATGAACTTTCTAGAAAGAAAAGACTTCGTAAGTAGAATTGAAATTCAGAATGGCATGAAGTGTCTCAATAGCAGTAATGCCAGAAGCTAAGAGACAATGAATTAACGCCTTCAAAATTCTGAGGAAAAATTACTTCCATCTCAGAATTCTTCTCTACATAAAGTATAAGTTAAGTGTGGGGGTAGAATAAAGACATTCTCAAGTATTTCAAGTCTCAATGTTTCCCATGAACTCTTCCTTAGGAAGATGGTGGAGGAGGAGCATCACCCAAATAAGAGAGAAAAGTAGGAGAAAAGCATGGGGTTTAGGAAATGGCGCCCCACTTGAGAAATCGGAAACAGCAATCCCCAGAAGGATGGGAAAGGGATCCCCATGGAAACAGTGATATGGCACACTAAGGGGTGACTCTTCAGAATGCAAGTCAAAACACTCTAGGAGAGAGCTATTCCATAAAACCAAATTAATAGTATATTGAATGAGTTTGAATGCATTAAGATGGCATTTACCCATCTTAGATTGAATTACTAAGTACATGGGAAGCCAAGCAAATGTAAAAACTAGGCAATTACTTTCACCAGGGTAATGAAGAAAAAGAAAAGGCATTATATGGTTTAGCTGTGAATGGCATTCAGAGTACTACATGGGGTCATGGTGATAATATACGTGTAAACACTGTTGATCCAAGCAAAATTATAACCTACATAGGGCACATGGGGGATGGCATTGTAACTGTTGGCACTGCAGGATAGAGGCAGTGGTGATGGGAAAGACAGAAATCCTCTTGTTTCAGAGTTGGAAGTCCAAGATAATGTCTAAATTGAAGCCCAAAATTGGCAACATGCTTATGTTATACACATAACGTTGGTTGAAATAATTGAAAATATTTGTGTCTAAAGAATAGGAAAAACAGAGATGGGGGTGCCTGGGTGGCTCAGTGGGTTAAGCCGCTGCCTTCCGCTCAGGTCATGATCTCAGGGTCCTGGGATCGAGTCCCGCATCAGGCTTTCTGCTCAGCGGGGAACCTGCTTCCCCTCTCTCTCTGCCTGCCTCTCTGCCTACTTGTGATCTCTCTCTGTCAAATAAATAAATAAAATTAAAAAAAAAAAAACAGAGATGGTAGGAAACAGCTGTTGTTCACGACATGCATTATAACTGCCTGACTCTTTAAACTTCAACGAAATCTTGTACATTCATTTTTTTAAAAAGAAAAAAGTTCAGGTTAAAGCCTGTATTCCTAAAGTCTTTGAGTAAATGATTTCAGGAGATGTGGCTAAGATGGATCACTTATGTCACAAGGATCATACCTGTCTACTTCTTCATTCATTCATATAATCATACTGTGAAGGAACATTTATTAATGGACTACCTTGTGTAAGACAGTGTGAGGGGCCATGGGAAAAGTAAACAGGAAGGACTACAACATGATTTTCTTCCTCCTGTTGCTGGCAAACAAATAAGAAAGATATGTGAAGGGGCGCCTGGGTGGCTCAGGGGATTAAAGCCTCTGCCTTCGGCTCAGGTCGTGATCCCAGGGTCCTGGGATCGAGCCCTGCATCAGGCTCTCTACTCAGCGGGAAGCCTGCTTCCTCTTCTCTCTCTGCCTGCCTCTCTGCCTACTTGTGATCTCTGTCTGTCAAATAAATAAATAAAAATCTTTATAAAAAGAAAGAAAGAAAGAAAGATACCTGAAATATGTTTTTACATTTATAGGAATAGATGACAAAAAAGACTAGTGTGGAGGTAAAAGAATGCCGTATTACAGTACAAAAGAACAAGGGTCAGGATTTGCCTGTCAGACGTGGCCAATTGAATTGAACTTTGAAGGAAGAGGTAGACAAGCTAGTACTCAGATGAGCAAAATCATGAAGAAAGGAAACGCTTCAGTCAGTTTGGAAGGTTACAAATCATTCAATATGATGGAGGACAAGGAACGACAATGTGAATTCCAGGAGAACAGGGATCTTGGGGGCCTTATTTGTCACTCTGCTCTCAACAACCTAGAACATTGTCTGGCACATAATGAAGACTCAAAAACATTAGCCCAATGCATGGCTTGAGAAGACTGGAAGGCTAAGTTAGGAGTTGGTAACAGATGGTCTTGATGCCATGCTAAGGAACGTAAGAGTTCAGACTGTAAATAATAAGAAAACATTTGAGGAGAGGATTTTCATGGGTCTAATTTTGATGGCTGAGTTCAGGATAGGTTGGAAACATGAGAGATGTCAGTTTAATTAGCAAGAAATGGAAAATAAAGTCTGATTTCTATCCATTAGCCACTAACGTAGAAAGGGAGAAACATAGAGCAGTTATTATAGAAGATAACCATGACTTTATAGCAATATATCAAGTCTGGGGACAGGGAATCAGAATTTAAGTCCTATTCTCAGGGATTTAATGTGTGAGAAGTCATTGAAACAAGTTATAGAAACTCATTAATGAATATCAGTTTCCTTGTTAGTAAAATTAAGAATTAAAAAAAAAAATCCTTACCCCTTTGTTGAAAGGGTACCAGGTACCTTCCAAGGATTTGTAAATGCACAAATGCAGTATAAATTGAGAACGAAAGAAGAGAAAACCATAAGATGGGGGACATACAATTTCACAGCTGACAATGAAGCTAAAAGTCCATGATGATTCACAAAATTATAAGAGAGCATGTTGTGAACTATGAAGAGCTAGACAAGTAAAAGGTGTATGTAACCTACACCTTTCTGATGTGCTGGAAACTTGAAAGACATTGACATGGATACAAGAAAGGGCACTCCATGGACTCAGAAGCAATGGGTGGAGATGAAGCTTTTAAGTTTAGAGGTCAACAGAAAACTAGAAACAAGATAGTCACTGGGCTGAGAAACTGAGTCCAAGAAGAGATTTTTTCAATCTAGGAGATATTTGAACAGATGTGTCATAGAAAAAAGAGTCTATGGAATAGGAGAAGGAATAAGGAGAGGGGGCAACGGACGGGGTAAGAATTGCAGATCAAAAGATGCACAGTCATTGGGGAAACGCATTGGCCTTCAGTGGAGAACAGATTCCACTTTCTCAAGAGGAGAGCAGAAGGACAGAAGGTGCGGTATCAGGGGTCAGGGGCGTCTGGTTTTAATAGTCCTAACTTTCTCCACAAGCTGGTCAAGGACTTCTGCAAAAAGCAAGATAAGTGGATGGGTTAGGGGAGATGTTAGGAGCTTAAAAGGAGCAGACAAGTTCCCGTCCTAGATGGCAGGGCTAGAGACCCAACTATGCAAAGGACCATCAAGTGAAAATACAAGCAAGCTCACTGACACCAAAGAGACATATTAACATAGAGCAACTACAGTTCATATGACATGTTATGCTTTTTGAACAATTGTTTTTTAAAACGTATGATCTCAGTCATCTTCATAGGCAAACCCCATGTTACAGAATAAGAAAATTGAAAGTAAGAAAGAAATAACTTGCCTAAATGACAGCCTAGTAGGTTTTTGTCTCATATTATAAAAATATCAAACATGTTAGGTTATCAGTGGGAGGAAATCATTCTGATTAAGTTATGAAATGGGTGTTCTTTCTGGGTTAATTCCTTGGGCAACAAGAAAGCTTAAGTTTCACAAGTAGGAATAAGGTCAAAGCTGCCCAAGTAACTGTTTGGGTTAGTATTACATAACGTATGTGTTTGCAGTATACGAACACAGATTTCTATCAATTGGATAGGAAAAGAAAATTTTGAAGAGACCGTCTAATACGAATTAAGTTTTAAATATACTGTCATTAAGATTACATGGTGGCACAGAAATCTTACTGTCACCTTTTCTAGTTCCCAGTGCTTCCATAGTTAATCATATCTTGAGGACAGGAGATGCCTGAAAGCATGGGTACTTAATGTTGCCTTACTCATAATTGAAATACCATCAAATTAGAGTAAAAGAAGGTGCATTTACAGTAAAATGCTTATGTTTCAAGAGATTTGCCCCCTCCAAAGAGGAGTTTTCTGAAGGAAGAGGCCTTTCTGGATCTCAGCTGGGAGTAAAAAGAGAAAAACTGGATAAAATAACAAAACAGAGAAAAGTAGAATACTCGCTCTTTATCAACTTTAGAAGATATATGAGAATAGGATAAAGGCAACAGTTTTATAGAAGGCACATATACAACATGAACTAGAACCCATTGCTTTTAAAGAAATTGTTAGATTTTATTTTTTTAAGAGCAGTCTTAGGTTTAAAAGAGAACTATTCCTCCTTGCATTGGTATGGTACATTTGTTACAACTGATGGGTAGATGTTGATATTTACTACTAATTCAAGCCCATAGTTTACGTGAGTGTTCTCTTCTTATGTGGTATAGTTCTAGGGAACCCACAGCTTTTAATTTACCATTTTTAAATATCTCACCTACAAAATAGTTTTGATTTATTAATATTTAAGTTGAGGAAAACTCTCAAAGGATAAAACGAACACTTAGATTTTGGATTTGTGGTAGTGCTTCTAGCCAGGACTTCAAAGCAGTCATAGGAAAGTCCTTTTGTTTAAAAACAAAACCCTTTTTTTTAATATTTTTGTACTACCTTTTGAAAATATTCCAATCAGTACTCTCCAATTATACCTCAATATTCTCTAAGAAAACTAATATATGGAGGCATTGTTTTAATTTTAATTTTTACTGAAATACAGGAAGATTGGGGAAAATTATCATATAATTCTTACAGGTATATCAAAATTCTATAGTACAGAAGGAAGGGGGCCAAATGCACTGATCAATTTTGTTTTCAAGTCAATATTCTGCAGCGAATGTACCCACATCTTGCATGTTATCTCAGATTGAGAAGAGCCTAGAATACATAACTTAAATATTATAACTGAAGGTCGTTGAAGGTTTGTCGTTTGAACAATGCCATCTCAAGGTTGTAATGAAGAAGAATGAAGGAGACCATAGTAAGAGAATGGATTAAAGAAAATCTAAAAAACTGAGGTCCATGATTAAAGTTGACATTACCCCAAAGTACCTGATTAGAAAATTCACCAGTCTTTGAAGTAGAACCACCAAATCATGAATTCTTTTTCTTTTTTAAGATTTTTTTTATTCACTTGAGAGAGAGAGCATGAGCAGAGGGAGAGGGAGAAGTAGACTCCTCGCTACCTTAGGGCCTCAGTCTCAGGACCCTGGGACCTTGACCAGAGCCAAAAGCAGACGTTTAACCAACTGAGCCACCCAGGTGTCCCCAAATCACAGATTCTTCACTCTAGAATAGACAGTGAGCTGGTCCCACAGAGTCACTTTACAAATAGAAACTAAAACTCAGTGAGATGTGGGTGTTAGTGATAAAAAGTACCACTTACCTGTTTTTCACCAAAAGGGGAAAAAAAAATCTGCATACAACTATGGATAACATCCAGAGTTGGTCATTAATTAACTGATTAATAAAGGAGACTAAAGAGAAGGCTACATAGAATAATAAGGTAGAGTTGTCTGTTTAAACAATGCAGATCAGAAGATAGAAACCTAGAAAAAGTAAAACAATCATAGCACTTAGATTAACCCCTCTGACAGAGTTTACCCGTTTCCTGTGAGCCTGTTCAACCACTTCCGGAAATGATCACAGAAAAGGGACAAGTGAGTGAGATCTTAGAGAACTAAGGTAGGGTTTGGGTGAGCAAAGAGGAAGAAGGCACGCATTCTCCGTAACGACAGTGGTTGGAAACACGGAAACTTTTTGCAGAAACAGTGAGTAGCTGAAATGCGAAGACATTCTTTGGGGAAGCAGCTGACATCAGTGCTGGAAATGTGCATTTGGGTGGCTCTGTGGTTTGAAAGCAGCTAGAGAATATGGACTTCATCTTGTAGTTAGCAGTAAGCTGCTTGCTTGCTTCAGCAAGGGAGTTATACGTTCAAAGCATTATTTGGGGGAGATAATTAGGGTGGTGTGCCTGATTAGGAGAAGTTAGGAATGTGTGGACTCCAGGCCTATCTTTTCCAAGCTGATGCATTGGTGGACAGCTGTGTTCTCTCTCCAGACACCGTCCAACGTTAATATTGGCAACAGTGGAGTACCACTAGATTAATCTTCTACTGAGCGGCTTCTTATTAAATGTAATATGGAGTGTACTTGCTTTTCCTCTTTGGCAGTCTTTGTGAAGAACGGTGAGGAAAATATTTTTCAACCTATCACCTTGACCTTTACATCTTAGGGTAATATTCATGAAATCCCAAATCTTCTAAATGTGGGAGAAAAAAAGCAAAGAGTTGATGCTGGGAAAACAGGAGGTTGTTGGTTTAAAAAAAAAAAAATTGAGGGAACTAGAAAAATGTGGTTGGAAATGATGTCAAAATTGCGGGTTCTGGGTGGATGTAAAGAGCTAATCTGCTTTTCATTAGAGAATCTGTATTCTACATGCCAGGTGTCAGGGCAATACAAACTAGAAGAGAAAGGACAGGTATCCAATTCACAGACTTCATAGAACCTAAAAATAATATTGGTCTGGGTTTAAGAATAAGCCATTCACTCCAAATTCAGAAGCAAAGAATTGAAAGAAAATCTAGCAGCAGAATGGGGAATAGTTACAAGTATGGGAATAAATGCTTGCTTAAAAGGATCTAGTTACAATGGAAGTGACGACAGGAAAGAGGTGTAATGAAGATTTATGGGAGAATAATATAAAGGAGACATTGCACGTAGTTTGAAGGATAAAGAGAAAGCTAGTTTGATAGTTTTATAGAAGTAGATACATTCGGATTACTTAATAAGCACTCTGCTCCCTGTAGTGCATCCCTAGGAAATAGGTTATGATTATTATTCCATTGTACAGATGAGGATATTGTAAAATGCTTCTTAGTGTTTCAGCACATTAATCTTGGCGTGCTAATTAGCAGTGTATTTGAATTGTAATTTGGCTGTGATAAGGAACATTAATGTGTTCTTTTCTCTTTTCTTTTTTTTTCTCTCTTTCTCTTCCTAGGATCTTTCATTTAACCCAAAAGAACAATTCCTTCGACTTAACCACCACACAACTGGTCAGTGTTCCATCACAATATCTCAACACTGCCATATATTTTAGAGTACTGGAAAATCAACCAAATTTCCTTAAGGAAATCTTAGTAGCGAGACATCCATACTGTTAAATCACCTGCTAATATTTCTGTAACATCCTAGAATTTTTTTTCTTTAAATACTGCCTAAATTTATTCTGGCTTTCTTTGAATTTGTAAGAATGGACACAAAATATTTTCTTGGGATTTATTGCAGAATAAAAGCTTGGCCTTTTGGGAATAGGAATCAATAGACCACCATCATAAAGGAACTTATGTTTGAAAACTTTCTTGAATCATAATAGTTTGAGGATAATCCTTTTTATTCCTAAATTAGAAAATAAAATATTTCTTAATAAGAAATGTCATTAGAGATTGGAGTGAAAAAAACTGTGTGGATTTGTTTTAGTGGTATCAGAATGGATATAAGATAATCAGTTGTTCAGAACTTATGCTTAAAAGAAATGGTTACTGAGACAGTAAAAAAATACTTCTGAAGCATATCCAGAAGCTAAACACATTCCTTCCCCAAAGTAAACTTCAGGATCCTAGAGACCATGCTTTAAGAATAAGACAAACAAGAGAAGAATTACTGTTCGAGAACCGTCTGATTTACCTTTCTGGAAATCATTTTATTTTGGACTATGGAACTTTCTGAGAGAACATGGTTACGAAACTGTTGTGCGATTCGAGCTCAGGAGGGAGGGACTGTTTTGACTCTCTTGTTACTATGTGAGCGCTGGAATTTTGCAACCAGAAGGCTCCACAACAGTTGGGAACGACAGTTGTATGAGTAGCAAGCAGAAGACAAATGTGTGTGTCCTGTTACTCCTGCTCTGAACACTACACACCACGACTGTGCCAAGACAAGATTTCCTGCTTGCATCAATATTTTTTATAATTACCAAACCTCCTGTGCATAATCCATTAATAGCAAAAAAAAAAAAAAATTCTTACAAATAATATCTATGCCGTCTTTAGGTTAGAGAGCCATCTGGTTTGCTGGTATTCACTATGCACACACACACACACACACACACACACACTCACACAGAGCCTTATTTAGACGCCTTATTATAATCCTTGTTACATATCCAATTATCTACTATAAATCAAGCTCTACCTCCTCTTGCAGAAATTAAAATAGCTGAAATTTAAAAAGCACTCAAAACATGTTAAAGTTTGCCATGAACTGTTACTGTCCTGTCATTAGTGGCTTACTCTTGTCTCTCATTCCCTTGCTTATGTCTTACTTGTGTGTATAATTATTAGTTTCATTTTCCTTAGCCTCCATACATTTCATTCTGTCTATTGCTCTTTTTCCAATTTGCCCCAATTTTGACTTTGGCTCTAGATTCCTGGGTTCCTTTATATCAATGCCCATAGACATTTTGGCATAACAGGAACCACCACGAAAACAAGAGCCCGGGAAACTCAAAATCGTAAATCAAACCATGAGCTTTCATAAGCAGAAAATTAAATGGAACCGTGTAGAATAGTATGGGCAGTGAGTTTAGGGAAGGAAAAAATGATGAGTTGTAGGGTGGTTTACCAGCAGCAATTTCGTTGCACCATTTCATTCAATGAACAGACATCCAGAAAGAACTTCTTAGAACCCAACAAGGTTTTTAAAAAGCCAGGAGCTGGTGAGTTTGGGACCTGGTCAGGTCTGGGGTAACAGAGACATTAGCGTGGGATGCAAACATTGGGAGTCAAGCTGTGTTTGGAGAGAGAGAGCGCTTAAAAGCTGAGGGGGGTGGAGTTGTGGGGTTGGCAGTTTATTTTCAGAAAGGAAAGGCTCAGATAACTGGTGATTTAGAAGGGAAACCTGAAATGCTTTTAATGCTCTGTGGAATCCTGTCCTGGAGCTGGTTCATACACCTAGTGGCCCCCTGTGCTGATGCTGCAATTTCATAATTAGAGATATGACTCCTATTACAATGAAAAAAATGCTAGAGATGATATATATTATATACAATAAGCATATATAAATATGATGTAATATATATGTGTATAAATACACATATATACATATATAAACTTGAATTACAAAATACATGTAGGAAAATATAAAGTATATTTTTGTGGTATGCCCCACCAGCTCGCCTTGCAGATGAGCGAGCAAAGGAAAGATTCAGTGAGAGGCAGGGTGGCCGCGAGGTTCAGGATGTGATCTTTGCTGCAGATGACGGCCAGGCTCCTTATGAGGCCACTCCTGGTCTTCCCTTGGACATGTTATTTAACCTCTTGAAGGCCAAGTTCCTTTGCAACATGTGGATAACAACAGTACTTGTATAAGAGGCTATTGTTATTATTTTTTTAAAGATTTTATTTATTTTTGCGAAAGAGAGCAAGCAAGAATGGGGGGAGAGGCAGAGGGAGAAGCTGGTTACACGCAGAGCAGGGTCCCCATGAGGGACTCGATCCCAGGACTCCAGGGATCATGACCTGAGCTGAAGGCAGATGCTTCACTGACTGAGCCACCCAGGCACCAGAAGGTTATTGTTATTTTAAATACATTTTACTTTGGAATATTTTAGATTTACAGAACACAGGCAAAGATTATACAGAGAACTGCCATACACCCTCACCCACTTTCCCTCCACTGTTAACATGTTATATGACCATGATCTGTTTGTCAAACTGAGAGTACATTTACTCTTAACTCTAGACCTTATTTGGAGGCCGCCAAGTTTTTCCTTTGATATCCTCTCACTATCCCCAGGATTCCATCCTGGGCACCATTTTACACCTAGTTAACATGTCTCCCCCATCTCCAGAGACTTAATTTCAAGACTTGAAAGGTAATAAACGTTTAAGCACACTTGGCAGAATGCAGGAAATGCAATAAGAATTGGTCAACATTTATGTGTGTTGCAGGTTTTTTTTTTTTTAAAGGTTTTATTTTTATTTATTTGACAAACAGAGAGATCACAAGTACGCAGAGAGGCAGGCAGAGAGAAAAGGGGAAGCAGGCTCCCCGCGGAGTAGAGAACCTGATGTGGGGCTCAATCCCAGGACCCTAAGATCATGACCTGAGCCGAAGGCAGAGGCTTAACCCACTGACCACCCAGGCGCCCCTTGTGTGTTGCTGTTTTAACAAGGTGACAGGAATCATCAAGTGCTTTGGAGATACCAATTTATGGAGCACCTGGGGGGCTCAGTTTAGCATCCAATTCTTGACTTTGGCCCAGGTCATAATCTCATGGGTCATGAGACTGAGTCCCACTGGTCTGGTCAGACTCCATGCTCAGTGGGGTGTCTGCTTGAAGATTCCCTCTCCTTCTGCCTCTCCCCACTCTCTCACTCTCTCTCTCTCAAATAAATAAATAAATCTAAAAAAAAATACTAACTCATCATCCTCATAATTTTATGATGATGCCAATTACACCCACTTTACAGATGAGTAAACTGAGGCACAAGAAGGTCAAATAAATTGTCCAAGATCATGATTCTGGCAGAGCCAGGATCCAGTCTAGGCCTCTAATCACCAGGTCATCCTTGTCTGTGAATGTTTATTACATGTTCTTATTAGGAGTAGATTCTGGAACTGGTGAATTTCTCCAGGGCAGTAGGGGTATTACTAAGAAATTATTTCCCAACCCCATTTCTCATAAGAAAAGTGCCTGATTTTTAACCCTCTTTAATTCCACAATTATAGCCACCCAGAAAGAAAAGGTATGGAATGGTGGATTGCATTAGCCAGGAGTGCTCCTTGAATAGCTTCTCCTATAGGTCGCTTTTTGTTAAACCCTTGCTCTGCCATATTTTTCTTAATTTCAGAATTAAAATTTTAAACACACCTACCTTTCTCTCTTTCTCGATCTCCCTCCTTTCTTTCCTTCCTTTCAACATAAAAATGCTCAAGCCATGAATCCTCAATCAAACCTGTACCAAAGAAGAAACACTTTTTAACAAATCTGGGGATGAAAATTAAGAGCAGGAGAAAGGAGTGGAGTGGCTCTGGTGGGTGAGAATCCGGGAAGGATATGCAAGAAGGACTGGGGTGCAGAAGGAGCAAGGGTTGACCGGAGGTGTGCTCTGCCAAGACTCAGCTTGACTGTGTTGTACAGACACAGGGCCCCTTTATCTTTCTATTCCCCAGTCTATAAAAGAAGCCGATCCCTTTTAATTGTACTATATGACATTGAGTCCGGAAATACAAACATTCCAGGTCATTTGAATGAAAATGTCAAAGTAAGAAAACAGTAAAGTTGGCACGGGAACTTTGATAACCAAAATGAAAGACGAGCTGGACTCAGTCTACGACAAAGCTCTTAGTGTAGAGCCATCTTGAGAGCGGGTCCTGCCACCAATAAAGCAAGATCTGAAAGTAACGAGTGGGATTGCTCTCGGATGGAAAGGAGTTATGCTTTTCTCATTCATTTGTTCAACAAATATTGATTGCATCACTGGTCCATGTGCTGGGGATTCAGTGAGGGAACAAATCAAGCCCCCTTCACTCATGGCCCTCCTATTCTACTGGAGAATTGAGAGATAACAGACAAGGAAATCAACAAGATAATTCCAGAATGCTGGATGTTATAAAGGAAATGAACGGAGTGATGAGATGGAGAGTGTGGGGTGGGGAAAGGGATCTCTACACTTTAGATAGGCTAAGACAGAGAATGCTTGATTTATATAAGTTCAGCCTGTGAACCCAATGGGGAAGATGAGACCCTTAAATCCTTTGGCTATCAATAAGATGGCTTTATTTACAATGCAATAGATGTGTATACCAAAATGGTTTTCAACAGGAGGCTTAAAACTGTTTTACAAGACATGTTAAAAAAGTCGAGTATCCTACTATATTTTCCTTTCTTTCTTTCTTTTTTTTTTTTTTTTTTAAGATTTTATTTATTTATTTGACAGACAGAGACCACAAGTAGGCAGAGAAAGGAAGGGAAGCAGACTCCCCACCAAGCAGAGAGCACACGAGGGGCTCGATCCCAACACCCTGGGATCATAACCTGAGCCAAAGGCAGAGGCTTTAACCCACTGAGCCACCCAGCTGCCCCTACCTACTACTATGTTGTAAGAGTTATTTAGGCGTCATTCTTCCTGGAAAGTGGAGACAAGCATGAAGGCCTTTGGCTCTCTGAGGCTGTGATAAAATCAAGCACGCCCCAGTTGGGTCTCCCCTTGGACAGAGGAGGCTGCAGTCTACTTCAGAGGTTTTCCAATTCCCGATTTTTCCAGGCAGCGGCATTAGTAAAATAGTAGCGAGAGTTATAATAGTAGCTAAGGTTCACTGAGCCTTTTGTTAGTTCCAGGCTTTACATCCAGTGTTTCACTCAATCCCGTCTTCACCCCTATGAGGAAGGAACTAGAACTTGAAGAGATGAGCACAACTTTTCCCACAGTCACCAGTGTCCTCTCTGACTGGAACATGGGCATGAACCCAAAGTCCATGTCACTTATTTCATCTTCAAGAAGCTGACAGGATGGCTTCCTAAGTCTGTATGGATTCACTCTGCATTTCCATGTAAGTCTGCTGTGGACTGAATTGTTCTCCCCACACACTCCAGATTCATACGTTAAAGCCCTACTCTCAGTGTGACTATATTTGGAAATAGGGTCTTTGGGAGGCAATTAAGTTAAATGAAATCATAAGGGTGGGGCCCTGATCCCAGGATTAGGGTCTTTCTGAGATACTAGAAGGTTTGCTGGCTCTCTCCATGTACACACTCCCAAGAAATGCCACATGAAGACACAGGGCTGAGGCAGCTGGCTGGCTAGCTATAAGCCGGAAGAAAGCTCTCACCAGACGCCAAATCAGATCAACCCTTGATCTTGGACTTGGAGCTTCCAGATCTGGGAGGAAATAGGCTTCTAAGGTTTGAGTAGCTCCATCTACAGTGTTACGTATAACAGTCCCTGCCGAACAATACAATGTCATAGATTACCGCACTTCCCTGTTTCCAGAGCGTTCAATCATGGACAAAGTTGGACTATTTTGATTTCAGATAAGGTAGAATGCCAGTGCCTTTTTCTAGTGCTCCCCATGTGCCACTCATGGACACTGTCTATGAAGAATGATTTTAGGAACTCCAAGTCTCCCTTCCATCAGTCACTTCTAGCCTGCCTCCAGCCCGTCAGCAGATAGTATACCAGATAATACTCAATACACTCTTCTATTAGTTGGCATTGACTTAGGTGCTTTTAAATGAAGTTAGAGACCCAGGTTTCTTATAATAGCGTATCTTGTAAGGTTCATAGTATTGGCATAAATGTGAATGAAATCATCCTTCTTAAAAGTAGGGTGTGAGGCGCCTGGGTGGCTCAGTGGGTTAAAGTTTCTGCCTTCGATTCAGGTCATGGTCTCGGGGTCCTGGAGAGAGCCCCGCATTGGGCTCTCTGTTCAGCAGGGAGCCTGCTTTCTCCTCTCTCTCTGTCTGCCTCTCTCTGCCTACTTCTGATCTCTGTCTGCCAAATAAATAAATAAATCTTAAAAAAAAAATGATGAACATTGGGGAGGGTATGTGCTATGGTGAGTGCTGTGAAATGTGCAAGCCTGATGATTCACAGACCTGTACCCTTGAAACAAATAATACATTATATGTTAATAATAATATTAATAATAATAATAAAAAGTAGACTCGGTTAAAATTAGTCATTGTCTCTTCTCCCCTTCAACCATCATACCAACAGGACTTCCCCATTTTCATCACACAATCCACAAGCTTCTCAAAACTTAAAAATATGGACTTTTTTTTCCATTTCTTTTTCTTCTTTCCCCAAAGATGTAGAGCATGGTAGAGCTATTGTAACTTTTTTCTCAAGCTATACTCTCCAAGCTTTAAGCCTCTCAGTATTCTCTGGGCTCCAAGCACATATCTATCAGCTCTGTGGCTGTAGGGAGATTATTAGGCAATGCTAAGCCTCTTTCTCTTCATCTGCAGTATGGGTTTATAGTGGGGATTAAATGAGTTTACACAGGAAAGGCTGACAAGTCATAAATTCTCAAAAACTGTCAATTATTTGCACCATCACTCTTGAGACCATTACCATTGCTGCTGCTACAAGTCTACTGCAGCAATTTCTGTCCATACAAATACTACTTTAGTACTTCTACTGGTAAAGATACTACAGTAACAGATCTGAACTCCATCAATGACCATGATTTTTCTTAAAAAGATCAGTCTCAGTCCAGACATCTCCAAAGAGATACTACCAACTGCAGTATCACGTCCAAATTCCTTCCTAACCATGCCAGAGAAGGCTTTTCTGGGGTTATCTGTTGTCTCCCCATTCTGTCTTCATAGCTCATTACTAGGACAGTCGAGCTATAGTCTCTCATCTGCATAGTTATTAATAGCGTCCCTTTCTTTCTCAAAAGTGTACTGGTTTGGAGTCCATGTTTAGAGGGCCAGCCTAGTTGTTTCATGTTTGTTGTGACTTCCGGCTCTAGCCAGCAACACCATCACATACAGTTCACTTGCTCTAACCTTCAAGCTATTCCCCTTGCCTGGCATGAGGTTCTCATACCATTGCCAAATCAAGAACGTTCTCTGCTTCAAAATGCTACCCAGAACTCAACTTCAGGATGGAACTTTCTCTGATAATCCTACCTTCCACCCAACCCAGAAAGCTCTCAGCAAGCATGTAAATAACTCTGTATAACTTTAATTGGCTCCGTTTATAAGCTTCTTCTTGTATCTTTTTTCCCTCTAGGTATTTTTTTTTTTTTCTATGTGTTTATCCTGTCTCCATTAATTTGTAAACTCCCAGAGGGCAAGGCTTGAACATAGGTTGGTGTTAGCAGAAAGTGGATGAACAGTTAGAGCTGAATGGCAGACAGGACAAACCTTTTTGATTACTTTTCTGTTAAAAAGAGAGAGAGAGAGAGAGAGATAAGGAAAGAATGAATCCCAAACCATCCTTTGTTACTGCTTTGTTTGTGATGGCCTGAGACTGCTAATCTAATGTGAAAATATATCCAGTTTCTGCTAGTGTCCACGTAACTAAGATAAAATCAACAGTTACAACCTTTCCATAATGTGAGGGGGAGGGTGCGGGCATATTCTGATTTATAAAAATAGGCATGAAAGGCATGTTATTATGGAGATTCTTCTCTTCAGAGGTATATCCTTGTGGCTTCAAGGCTACAGGTTCATCTCAGAAGGGAAATACTATTTACTTTCAAAACAGATCTAAAAAGCAAACAAAGCCACCGAAAACATACAATGCCACCTTGTTCTAAGTTTGTGCTAAGAGGGGAGGGGAAATGAATCTGATTTAGAAGGCCTGTGTGTGTGTGTCTAACAGATGATACCACATGGTCCAGCTCTCCAGGATCTCTGGATTGGTGGATTGTTCATTTCGGTCCAGGTAACAAAGGACAGCCCGGGGCAAATGGTTCTTTCTCACTGCGGGGGGGATGGCGGGGGGGGGGGGGGGAAGAAGTGGAAATCCTTTACCGTGACCACCTGCTTCCCTCTCTTCAAACCAGCACGTAAAGTGCCAAATATCTGTATATCATTCTCGGCCCAGAGCCCACGGTATAAACCAACATAGGCGGAGCACCAGATAACATCAAAGCCCCAGGCAGGGGCCAGAAAAGGGGGGGGGGGGGCAAGAGCAGCCGAGGGAATGAAGCGCCTCCCCCTAGCATTTCCTCTCACGCCCACTTCCAACCTAGGAGGCTTTTGGTTTCTGCTTTTGTTGTTTTTAAAATTAAAAGTTAAACCCAGGAAGCTTTGGATCAGACTTTTGCGTTGCAGTTCGGGTAAGTTTTCTCTCGGTTCTTTTGTCTGGCGTCTGGCTCGGCGGCAACCTGGGCGTGGGGGCAGAGTTGGCAGAGCGAGCTGGGGAAGGTTTTGTCGCCGAGGTCGCCCCGAGGAGGAGGGGATTCGGCCGGTGGCCGGGAAAGCCCGGCGCGCGCGGAGGGCGGAGGGCGGAGGGCGGAGGGGAGGGACGGGCGGCGGCGTGACCCGGCGGCCGGCAGGGAGGAACCTCCGGGATCTCCGCGTGGCGGCGGCGCTGCCGGGCCGCGCGCAGGGCGGAGGGCCGGGGCCGCGGGGCCGCGCCAGGGGGGAGCCCGAGCGGGGCCGGGCCGGGCGGCCGCGTGGGAACCGGGGCTAGGGACACGCGGACGGCGCTGGCGGCTCGGAGCCCGGTGGTCGCGCCGGGACGGCCGGGCCCCGCCACGAAGCCCCAGGGTGGACTAGTGTTTTCCCCAAACTTCTGAGCAACGAAAATGTGTACAGAGCCCTGCCATGACACTGCCCTCACTTGAACGCCGCGCCCCGAGGGGGGCTCCAAAGCGTTCACAGGGCCGATAAGGATGCAGCTAGAGCGAAAAAGGGCCCTGGGAACCCCCTTCTTCTCCCCACCCCCCAGTATGGTCACCTCCCCCATTGTTAACAGAATTTTTGACAGTTCAAACTGCTGTTCACCATTCACATTTATCTTCTGGTTAAAAAAAAAAGTATATATATATCTATATATCTATATATCTATCTATATATCTATCTATATATATATCTTCCCCCACATTCCGATAGCATTTGAGAAACTTTATTTAATTTGCCACAAAACAAGTCGAAACTAGCTACTTTACCGGTTAGCTGGATTTCCTTGCGTTCTCATAAATAGGAAGTTAGACCTGCAGGCAGAATTAAGGAAAAGAAATTGCGTTTAGGAAATTCGTAACTAGGAAATAGGAAACTGTTCCGTGCTGCATATATTTCAAATGAAAGTTTAATATTGATTTGCCACTCAAGAAAGTTACGTTGTGAGTCGTCTACTTAAGAAAAAAACTCTAACAAGCTGAAATGGCAAAATTATCTATTATAACTCCAAATTGCATGCTTAATCTGTTAGAAAGCTCACAACAATGCCGAATCCCATATAAACATTGTGTTCACAGTGTGCATTTGCTCTGTTCATCAACCACTGGGGTAAAGATATATTCATTCAGTTAGCATTTTGATTTAGCAAGTGACACCAGGCAGACTTAATCATTATCAAACTACCTTAATCTTTATCCTCCGACAGATTAGATATTCTTGAACATTTAAATGAGTGTTTATCTGTTTTTCAAAAGCCCAGTTGGGAAGTTATGTTACATACTTTTTGTGATTGCAGTCCATTAAATAATACTTTTACAAAAGCCAGATGATTACGTCACATTGAAAATTTAAAGATTGCATTATTTCATTGACAGGTTGAAAGTAAAGTATATGATAAACAACATCATTTCAAATTTAGGCAGTTCTTGGGTGATCTTTGCTCTTATGACCAAAGTTAGTTTTTAATAGGTATATTCCCCCCACCCCTTTAACTGACTTTTCTTTTGGTTACAAGCTCTTCTTTATTGAGTATTACATTTTTAATCATTCCCATTTTGGTGCATTAAGCTTTTCTTAGCTCAGTGAGCTAGAGGTAGGATTTTCTCAGGGTAATTTTCAGGGTCAACCGTAGCAGGAAAAGCCTAGATGTCTTTATGGAAGCCCCAGGGAACAAAACAATTCAAGTTTGCACAGATGGCCCGCGTAGTGGGTGTACGGTCGTTTAGCATTTTTATTCCTTAAAAGGGGAAAGCAGTTTGGTTTAATCTGAGAAGTTCTTCTGCATCAAATTTTTTGTTTTGCTTTATTCCTCCCAAGTTCAACGTGGCTCCTTAAACCAGTCACTTTTGCCTGCTTCTTTAGGTGTACATGTGTGAATTTCTGAGCCCCCGATTTCTAACATTCTTTAGTAGTTCGAACCCTAAAACCTTCGTTACCCTAGTCCAGCCCCTTCTGATTTATTTCCATAGATCACCACTCCTTGCTTCCTCTACTGCTTTCTAGCAGCAAGGGTCAAACTCTGGTTTATGATAATTACTCCTGCTTCCCCCTTTCTCTTCTCCTCGGTGCCCTAGGAGCCAGGTCCGCTGCCCAGCCCCGCACCTCCTTTTCCGACCCCAAAGACCCCTCCCCTCCCTGCCCCAAGCTGTCAGGCGGACAGGCAAGGGTTAACGCGCTCGCAGCCCTGGCTCTGGGAACCACCAGCGGGCTTTGGAGCGGCCTCTGGAATAACCTTGGCTTCCCTCAGTCTTTTAATAGAACATCCGCCACCAAGAAGTGGTTTCAGTTCAGGGTTAATAATATGTCCCCTTCCATCCTCCAAACCAACACCCCGCCCCCCTCCCAGGTTTTTTTTTTTAAGTTGTTTTTCAAAGTTAATGAGTTTCAAGTTTCACAATGACTTTCCCCTTCCCTCAACGCGTTGCTGAGGAAACCCCCTTGGGGTCCCCCCCCCGTCGCCCTCCCTTCTCCTTTACCCTCCCCCATTCGGCCCGGGCGGGGGGCGGGACTGGGAGACCCCATGACGTCACCGGCCCGGCCCACATCCTGCTTTAGAAAGTAAAGAGACGGTAAAGAGAAACTACCGCCCCGCCCGTCCCCGCCCCTCTTCCCGGACCAACCGCCCCCAACTGCGCGACCCGGCCAGGCCTTCCCCGGGCCGCGTGACCGGGTGGGCCCGCCCCTCCGCCCCCGCCGGGCGCCAGTCCCCGAGCCGGCGCGACCCCGGGCTCCCGCCCCTCGCGTCCCTAACCCCGCCCCTCCCCCCCTCGGGCCGCGCCACCTCCTCCTCCCGCCCCCCACTCCTGTCCCTGCGGCGGCCGGGCGGGGCGGAGCCGCGGGGCGGGCAGCGGAGGGGGAGGCGCGGCCCGGGGTCCGCCCCGCGGGGGACACCCGGGGCTCCGGGCTCCACGCGAGCCCCGACCGGGGCACCCAACCCGTCCCCACCCTGAGCCGCGGTGCCGGCCGCGCCTGTCCACTTGGGCCTCCGAGCCGGCGGCGGCGAACCCCCCCGCCCCTCCCCCGCCGAGCCCCCGCTGGGGGACGCCCCCTCCCCCGCCCGCGCGGCGCAGCTCGCGGCCTCCCCGCCTCCCGCCCCCGGGGATCCCCTGCCGCCCCGCCCACCCGCGGGAAAGCCTCGGACCTTCGCCCTCCCTCCCCCGCGCCGCTCGGCCCGCGCTCCTCCCGTCGCCCCTAAAGACGCTAAACGTGCCCTACTCTGCCCCGGGGAGAGGTAAAGCCCGCGCCCGCCCTCCGCGCCCCGGGCCCCACGGTCCCGGGGGCCGCTCGCCCCGCCTCGCCGCCCGGCCCCCCGCCGCCCCCTCCCCGGCGGCGGCGGTCATGCCGCGGCCCCGGGCGCCGGCGAGCGCGGCCGCCTCCCCCGCCCGGCGCCTGCGCCCCCGCCCGCGCGCCCCGCACTTCCCCCCCGCCCCCCGGCCGGCTCCCCTGTTTAATATTTCAGCGCTGGGTGGTGTGAGTGCCAGTCGCCGGCCTCTAGTGTGGCTGCTGCTGGGGCGGCGGCGGCGGCGGCGGGGAGGGGGACGGAGCCTGGGGGCCGGGAGCAGCAGCGGGAGGAGGCTATGTTTGTGTTTGGGGTTGTCAAGTGAAGGAGGGATCCCGGGCGCCGCCGCCGCCGCCGCCGCCGCCACCGCGCGGGGGTCGCGGAGATTCCGAGCTGCGGCCGCCGCCATCAGCAGCGCAGCTCCTGGGCCGGCTGCAGCGGCAGCGGCTCCGCCGGGCGTCCTGGCAGCAGGTTCGGCGCGGGCTCCGCGGCGGGGGCGCTGCAGCTGGGAGGGCGGCAGGGGGGAGGGTACCGGGGAGGCGGGCAGGACCAGTTCCCCCTCCGCGGGCGGGGGGCGTGCGGGCGCGCGTGTGTGTGTGTGTGCGTGTGTGTGCAACCGCCGACCTTGCAGAGGGGATGGCTGCGTGCGGGAGACACTTGCCACTTCTGGGCGCCCTCGCCGCGCGCGAGCGGCCCGAGCTGCGGTCTTGCGAGGCGAGCAGGTACGGAGGGACCCAGCCTCCCCACCCGCGTTCCAGCCGCAGACGCATTTTGCAAGAGGGTGGGGGGTGAGGGAGACCAGGCCTCGGCTTCCCAACCTCCCGGCTTTGTGGCTTTCTTTTCCTTTCGTTCTTTGCTCTAAGTGCCTGTTTACTCCCAGCCACCTGGGTAGTTTCTTTCCGGGTTGGGAGTACGCGCCTGCAGCAGTTGAGAAGCGGGCGGTGGGTTTGGGCGCGGGTCGGCTCCGGCTCGCCTTGGGGTCGGGCTGGGGAAGGAGTTGCTGCTGGAGAGGGGAGGGGGCGGTGGCGGAGCCGGCGGCGAGGAGGAGTCTCAGGGCTGCCGCGCTCGCCTCATCCCGTCCTCCTCCTCCTCCTCATGCTCTCCGCATCCACTCCGGGCTCCTTCCTGAGCTGGCACTTCCATTCCCCCTCCTCCTGGCATGCGAAGCGCTTTGTTCAGTGCAGCGTTGCAGAGGGGTTTTCCCAGGCTCCGCCCTCCACATTCATTCATGTTTTTTCTCCTTGCAACTGTCTTTACGCTTTTTGATCGTGTCATGTTTTTGCTCCATGTAGTATTTATTTTTTTCCTGTAAAGGAACGGTTTATTACTCGTCCTAGTCGCTCTAGTGCCGCTGTCTTTGCATGTACTCACTTCCCCCCCACAAGGATTTAAACATGGGATGGACAGCTAGGGACAGTGGGTAGGCAGGGAGCGGGGTAGCAGGGAGCTGTTACTGATTGGGAATTTGCGTATTTTATATTTATGCTCTCGATACGGGATCACGTGATTATATTACATTCGGAGTTTACGCTTTAAAAACTTCCAAATATCGTGACCATTTAAAAGCTTTAAGTTTAACAAGGAATGTAGTTAAGCAGTCATACAATTTATTTGGCCCTAATGTCTCCGAATTCTCTATTGAATCAAGCTTCGTGAGTCGGGGGTGGATGTCTTTAATGCAGGGAGTTGAGGAACCATGTCTTATAGATCACTTAGCATGGTCCTAGATAAAGTATATAGTATTTGGCCATCGTATTTCTTATTCTTCTCTGTGCAGTTAAAAAAATTGCAAATAATTTTGTGCAGTGTCCACATATAGCCTTATTAGGGGTAAAATACTGAAGTACTAATTGTAACCTTTACTTCTGTTTCTTCTTTGTTATAATGAAATCATAAATTTCTAAAACCTTATACAGGAATATCAGATCTAGCCTTTCCCATATAGGCTTTCTTAAGGAGAATTAATATTTGAGTAGTTTTGTGTGCCAGGCAGTGGACATCCACATTGTTTAGTTTAGACCTTACAACAGCCCTGTGAGGTGGATAATATTTCCTAGTTTCACACTTGGGAAATCTGATCTTCAGAGAGGTTAAGTACCTTAACCAGGCCACACAGTAAGGGGATAGAGCCTGGCTTTGTATCCAGTACAGTTTGACACCAAAATATATAGTCATGACTTGGGCTCTACAGCCTCTTGACCCTGTTCCATGGAATACCTATTATCTCTGCTGAGGAAGTGAGCACTGAGACTGAGTCATGTGTGCCACATTGTTTAGATGCTGACCATGGGCAGGTTAGTCAACCTCTCCCCAACTCATCTTCTTATCTGTAAAGTAGGTAAATGATAGCTATCTAACCAGTTATTATTAAGACCGAATTAGGTAATGTGTAGAAAGTACAGAGGCACCCTGCAGGGGCTCAGTAAATATTCTCTTGTTTCTTCTACAGTACTGGGTATGACAAGTTTTAAACAAAGCATTGCTACCCATTGTTGTGCTTTGCTTAGTGGTGAAACATAATTTCCCCCTTAATATCATCAGCTTTATTCTAGGAAATCAGAACTAAAGTTTTAGCTTTAGGATCTGTGACGATCTTATGGAAGAGGAGACAGGTGGCTGATTTGGGAAGAGGGATGATCAGGTTTTGAATTACTATTGTTTTGGCATATTGCATTTCCGGTCATTGTGTTTAGGATGTATAAGTCAGGACAGACCAGGTGATGCTGCAGTAACAAAACAATTCCCAACCCTCAGCCACTTAAAACAACAAAGGTCTCTTTCTTGTTTACGCTGGGTCATCATGGTAGGTTAGCAAGAGCACAGCTCTGTGTTGCAACACTCACTGTCTGGAAGAGTGCCTGTCCCACTGCAAAGGGAACAGAGAGCGCCGGAGGATTTTGCTTTGCTAACTAAATGGTATAGTCTGGAAACGGTGCATGCCTCCTCCACTCATAGGTCATTAGCCAGAACTGGTCACACATTGTAGCTAAACACAGAGAAGCATAAAGTACAGTCCTGGCACAAGCCTAGAAGAAAATACTAGAAAAATTGGGGAGCAGTTCCAATAGCAACCACATATATTAACTGAATTAATTCAGTAAAATAAGATGAATGAGACATGGTCCTTGTTCCCAAAGAGCTTGATGAACCAGGAGCCACATTACATGTAGCATAGCCCTTTTATAGTCTCATGCTATACTTTAATTGTATCCTGTGATGTCACTGTAAAACACCATGGAGTGAATCTTTTCACTCTTCTTTGATAAGAGTACAGTGATTTTTTTTTTCTTAGTGAGAAAGCCCAGAGAGTAGCAAAATGAGATATCCTACAGTTAATTAAAAGTTAGTAAGTAAGTTTTTGCAAGTGTCTCTGGCTTGGTTATCTTCCATTAGGTTTAGGTAAGTGCTGAACTCTAACCATGACTTTTGAAGTGTATTTTTCCTTTGAAGGTAATAAAGTGTGATTTTTTTTTCTTTTTTAGCACATGAATTAATTGATGGATGTTGAGTTTAATGGAGCTACCTTTTCGTGACCTGCTCTTCCTACAGTTTCTAAGAAGAAAAAGGGGCCCCTGAATCAAAGAAGATGCCTCGAACTAAACAGATTCATCCCAGAAATCTAAGAGGTAAGGATCTGCATGAAACAGAAATAAGGTTTACGGGAAATCCTACAGTAAAGTACTTCTTGGGTAACAGGAATGGCAGCTTGCTGAATGTTGACCCTGGTCCGCAGGGAGCCTGCGGAGGGCTCCGTTTCCCTTGTTCACTTCCAGTCTTCTGCACAATTCCCATCTCTCAGAAAATGTTTCATAAATATTTGTTGAATGAATGAATCGCATTTGACAAAATGATAGTGCCTTCCCAACCATTAGTGGGAGTGTGAAAGTGAGAGATTTACTTTCTCTTAACAGAGACAGCTTTTGCCTGGAGGAATCTGAAATGAGTAGCTGGATGTTCTTTACCAATATGATTTTTTAACCCCTCCCCCATACTACTTTTGAGATTTATTTCTGTACGACTGCATATGTTAGATTATCAAGAAGTGAAGAGAGTTGTAGTTGACATTAACTCAGGCCATTATTTGCAGAACTCGGGGCAACATGACCTGTTTTCCATAAGGAAGCAATCAGTCAAAATTACGCATGCTATGTACATTTCATGCAAAGATGGAAAATGCGTGTTGCTCCTTTACGGTGAAGAGAGATTTTAATTTTAGGAGAGTAAGCTTATTTTAGTTAATTGTTTTGAAAGATGTATGTTATTCTAATGTGTTGTATCAACTGGGAAGAAAATTATCTTTCATATTCCATTTTAGTAGATAAGGGTATAGGAGTGCGAAACAAGGAACCGTTACAGCAAATATAAACCCCAACAGCGTTGAAATAGCTTATGACGTATTTACTATTACAGAAAAAAATTTTCAGGCACCTGCAAGGTAAAAAAAAATAAAGATCAAACAGATTAATTGGGAGATGTTCCTTTGTGAAATAAGTTTGACCAGTCACTGTGGGATGATCATTGAAAACGTGGTCAATTTTGTGGCCTCCTTGAATCTGGAATGGTGTGTTTCCTATCTGAAAGAGTACTGGAACGCTCTACTGGCCTATGTGGCTGCCTCGGACCAAGTTCAAATTGATGATGATAGCACCAGTGTTCAATGAGGTGAGGATTTAGATAGAGAACATGAAGTCTTGTGTGCTGAAGTCTGATTTTCCTGAGTCCTACAGATAATTTTAGGAGTTGACCATGTATTTGTCTGTCTTTCTCACTAGAACTTGAGCTCCCACAAGTAGTTACTTTCTCTTATTTACTCTTAGAGGCAAAGCCTTCACACTTGAGGTACCAGCTGAGGTTGACATCTGGAGTCCTGGGCCCCTCTTCTCTAATTGATCTGTCTAAAGAGGGTACACCAAAGTAGCCTTGGGCTGGTAGTCGCTTTAGCCCAGCACAGGTCCTGGCGGCTAATAGGAGCTCAGATATTTGTTGAAATGAGTACGTGATGGATCTTAAAGTATTGTTCATTAGGTGATAAATAGTAAACGTTTTTCATATTTAAAACGTATACAGGTGTACCTTGGAGGTATAGTGGGTTCTATTCCTGAACACTGCCAAAAACCAAGTATCATGATAGAGTGAATCAAATGAGTTTTTGGGTTTCTCAGTTAATATAAAGGTTATGTTTACACTCTGCTGTGGACTCTGAAGTGTGCGATCGCATTGTTTTTTAAAATGTACATACTTGAATTAAAAAATACTTCCTGCTGAAAAAATGCTAGTCATCATCTGGGCTTTCAGCAGGTTGTAATCACTGATCACAGGTCATCGTAGCAAATACAACAACGATAAAGCTTGAAGAATTGTGAGAATTACCAAAATGTGACACAGAGACATGAAGTGAGCAAGTGCTGTTGGACCTGCTAAACCCAGGATTGCCAGAAACTCATCCAATTTGTAAAAGACAGCGTCTGTAGAGCGCAACAAAACAGGGCACAATAAACAAGGTGTGCTTGTACTTTGTAATATTCTAGATCACACGGCCATCCAGAGAAATGCAGATGTTAGGCCACAGACTATCTTCCTTTCTGTACCTAATGTACAACCCACTGGGTAGTGGTTGAACTGTTCCTGTTGCACTGTTTGAGGAGGCAGGGATAAAATGATCCTCAAGCCCAGACAATGAAAGAGCATGGGGTTGGGGGGGGGGGGCGGGTACACATGCGCCTTTGCCCGTGTCGTAAGGGAGGAACAAGGGTATGGACCTTCCTCAGAGGCGGGACCTCATACTATGTCCTGATCGTGGTTGGGGGGCAGTTTGGTGCTGGGCGGCGTGGGAAGGAAAGAGAAGCAAAGGTACCATCTGAAGTGGGTTCTTAGGGCCGAGAAATTACGCACAAAACTGATAAGACAGGGTGAGTGCGTGTCATCCTGGGGTAGGAGCTTATGAAGTGACATGAGAAGTCCAAGCCAGTTGGAGTTCTTCATTACTGGAAGAACAGTACACTGTTCTGTTCGGGGGGAGGAAGAGGTAGGAGACTGGGGTGAGACAATTAGAAATCAGGTCCTGGGGGCCCACCAAATCTGAGTCTAAATTTAATATGCAGAGCTGAAACTTTGAATAGGAAAGCTGGCTTCTTTTCTGAAATTCAGATGTTTTTAAAGTTTTCTAAAAGAATTTGAAGGAAGTTTTGTTCTGGCCCCTCATTGGGAGTTTCAGAGCTGCTTCACTAAGGCAGTGATGACTCAGACACTGAAGAGTAGATCAGAGTAGATCAGAGTAGATTACCACAAGACAAACTGCAGAAGCCACGTCCTCTGTGGGACCTGCAGACTGGCCAGGTCCAGGGGTGGGGTGGGAGTGGGGTGCGGATGGACTGGGGGCTTGGGCAGCTCTTTGTAGGCGAGGCTGCGAATCTGAGCCAGTGAGCTTACTCAGCAGAGAGGGATGAGGGCGAGGCTGTTCTTGCCCGGGAAACCCCAGTAAACAGAGGCACAAAGGCAAGAAAGTGCTAAAGGTGTAACACTTGTAGAATTTCCACTTCTCTTCTAAAAATGTATTTGAGGACTGGATCTCGGCATAGATTGGCGGTTAAAGTAAGAAGATACGTTCGGAATTGCAATTCCTCTGTTATTCCTGAAGAAACTGATTTTGCTGGTTTAAAAAAAAAAAAAAGTAAGTAAGTAAACATTAGCTAGTAAAATGAATTGTTTAGCATTTAGTTTGTGTCTCACTGTGACCGTTGAAATACCATGTTTTTTCGCCTTACCTGTCACCCGCTGCTTTGACTTACAGAAGACCTGCCACATAAGTTAGCTATGAAGTGGGGAGAGAGGAAATCAGAAGACCAGAAAGCCAGTCACAGCCCACCTTGCTCTGGCAAGCACGTTGCTCGAACTACTTTAAGTGCATTGCTTCTTTCTAGGTGTCTGTCAAAAACAGTCCGTGAAATACTTGTCTTGTGTTTGGTCTTTAAGTCAGTAATAAAAGATAAATACTTAAAACTCAGATTATATGTTCATTATGTTTTCATGGCAGTTTTAACTCTTAAAATATAATTTTTCTTTGATTTATTCTTTTCTTCAGCTGGTGTTGGTGTAGTCCTAAGGCTATGCAAAGCCGTAGGGTAATTCTGTTCTAACTTTCTGGAATGTAAGTAAGTTTTATTTGGGGGAAAATACGTATACACTCATGTGTGTATTCATGTATTAAAATATCATACAAGTCATATATGACTATACAAGATTTGTATGGGTTTAAACGAAGCCCGCACACAAGATTCCTGTAGGTGGTGGAATTTACAGTTCTCTGCTGTTACAGGTTCTTTAGAGAAAAGTATGAGAACTGATATGTTAAGGGTAAGATATGGATTTGGGACAAAACTGAGACAGAGTTAGAACGATGGGAATCTGTTCAGATTGTAGGAGTGGGGTTTGTTGAATTCTAGTGTCTTTACCCTTGGCCCTATAAGCCAGAAAGAACCTTTGTCTTTGGTGCTTGTCTGCATGAAGCAGATGGGGAGAGTTTAGCATTGACCTAGCCTTTTTTTTTTTTTTTTTAAGATTTTATTTATTTATTTTAGAGAGAGCTAGAGAGTTGGGGGAGGAGCAGAGGGAGAGTGGCAAGCAGACTCCACGTGGAGCACAGAGCCGGACGCAGGACCCCGAAATCATGACCTGAGCTGAAATCAAGAGTTGGACGCTTAACCGACTGAGCTACCCAGGAGCCCCTCTTGACTGACTTATCCTTGGTGAGGGTGAATGAGAATTTCTGAAGAGCTCGAGGGAAACACTTGGTGTTCAAAAGCAAGGCTTTTTATCTTGTGGTAGGTTCCCTGGAGTGGGGCTCGTGGCCACTTTGTGGCCGACTCTGGGGCTGGGGCTCCCATGTGTGGTCTTGATGAATGTCCCGGCCAGGCAGGTTCCCCTTCACCAGCATTCATTCATTTCTGATCAGCCATCTCCCCTGCCTTCCCTGGCCTTTGCTTGGACTCCGGTAATCCTGATACAGGAAACAGGGACTTGCTGGGGTTCCATGTCAGTCCTCTTAAGAGAAAGGGCGGTTTTTCTCTTATGCCGGTCATCGTTGTGAATGTGTTTTCAAAACTTTGGGGAAGAAAGAACATTTTTTAAGTTGAGTTTGGGCTTGAGAGTTTCAAAGACTGATGTATTTAAAGTACAAGATTGGAAGTCAGTGTAGAAAATACCAAGTGTTAACCTTTTGCAAAACGGTGAATTTTTTTTTAACCTTTAGCAAAACATATTTGGGGAATTTCGGTGTGGCTGTTTTTCATTTTTATTGGTTGAGTGTGTTTGGCTCTGAACACACTGCTTTATTATAACGTGAGAAGTAAAGGGTGAGGTCCACACGTGGGATCTCTGGCTGCCCATCATCTTGGAAGGTGAAGTCCAAGGTCCTGAGTATGGCTCGGACACAATTGGGCCTTCTCGTTCTCCTGTGTATCTGGTGAATAATCTGACATTTCAAGAGCTCAGCATCTAGACCCAGCATTTCAGTGCTTGTTCTTCTTTCTGGAAAGTATTTCTTTCCCCTTCTCATTTCCACTCTGTTTTCTTATTCCGCGCAGGAGTTGTCTCTGCCAAAGCAGATTTCTCTTCATATTTGAGCCCCTCCCCATCTCCCACCTTCTCCCCTGCCACTGTGCCCCCCAGCGTACATGGTGGACCTCCACTCCCTCTGTCTCCAGGTTCCTTCCCGCGCTTCTAATACTGCGTTGTCGTCATTCTGTAGATCTTCCTAGCCGGGTATGACTTGCATGTCATAAGAGCGTGTTTTAGTCACCCATCCGTGTTCAACAAAAACTTATTTGCATTAGCTATTTAGCAAACAAGACAGTTAAAGACGATTCGTGCTCTCCAAATGTGTATACACTTCTGAACCTTGATGCCCAAATGCTTCTTGTGATATTTGGTGGCCTCTGATTAAAAAAACCTGTTACAATGTGAAATTTTCATCGCCTGAACCAAGTTGTTATTTATTAACTTTTGTTTTACATTCGTTTTTGTTCTGGGAGTCCTCAAGTTTATCTCTTTGGTACATTTAATTAACGTAATGGGTAAAGTGTCTGGCCTCAGGTTATCACCGGCTAGCTATGTGGCCTTGGGCAAGCAGCAAGTGTCAGTTCCTCCTCTGCAAAGCAGGGAGAGTGTGTGAAGATTAGGTAACACCGCAACATTTAGCACGATGCCTGATACCAGGTGAACACTCAGCATCACTTTCTCTAAAAAACTGGTTTGTGCCGAACTCTTGGGTTGTATGTGCTTTGCAAACAGAGGCCACCCAGGAGGGGTGTGATGTTGCTCCAGTGTGCGCGGCGTGAGTCAGCCATACGTCTTACGGTCCTGGTGGTCCAGGGCTGGGGATGTGGAAGAGAGCCATCGCTGTAGGAAAGAGTTTGGGAAGTACAGTTATCATCCAGAGTGCTGCCTCCTCAGTCCGTGCCTCAGCACAGATTCAAACCTTACCTCGTGTTTTGAATCTAGTTCTCGGGAAACTGATTGTCAAGTCTTCCGCTCTGTTGTAATGGAACTGCTTTTAGAAGCCTTCCACGTTCACAATCTCTTAGGATGGAGGTGAGGCGCCGTAACCCACACTTGGTTTATGTTCTAAGACGGCACCGCTCTCCGTCCCCTGTGCCCCCATCTTTTGTGGGATCTTGGAAACCCAGTGGGTTTTCAGGAATAATCTGATGAATGTGAATATTTTAATTTGCTAGCAGTGTGGGGACCCACTCCAGTGACTTCTCGTATCAGTCACCTGTCATGAAGAAAATCTCGTGTTTTCTTGTTACGTGGGGATGGTCTTATTGGGCTTGTAAGTAGATTAAGTTTAATTTTGATGATTTTTATTTGTTTAATTTTTACTTTTGTGTATTTTTTTAAGCTTTTATTTGAGAGAGAGAGTGAGCAAGAGAGAAGGAGCAGGGGAAGGGCAAAGGGAGAAGAAGAAGCCGACTCCCCACTCAGCACAGGGGGCCGGACCTGGGACTTGATCCTGCAACTGCAGGTTCACTACCTGAGCCAAAGGCAGATGCTTAACCTTAAGCCACCCAGGGGCCCCTAATTTTGATGATTTTTAGATGGAATTCCAGGTGTTCATGCACATTGTTTTTCACGTTTGAATGTTAAGTCAGCAGTTCTATGTAGACAGCCTTAAGATTTGAGAAGTCAGAAGTCTTGTAGGGTAAACAACCCATGGCTTAGAAACAATTTTTTTTGGTAGATGATTGCAGCTAGGAAGGAAATACGTAAATAGCTTAAGTTATAGTTACGTTTTTGATGATAAAGGTAAGAAAGGTATTGAAGCTATTAGCAGCTGTCATTTAAGCAGCTGTTAGTTTGTCCAACTGGGATAAAAGTAGGAGAGTAGATTTCATAAAGCAAGCCTCCCATTTGTTTTCAGATCATTATTTTTCAGCTCATATTGAGAGCATATTTGCTGCTTTCGGAATGCTTATTAACATTAACCAAATGCTTTTTTCTATTTAAAAGCAAATAAAAGTGTAATAATATAATTAATCAGAGTAATGGTTTTATTTTAGAACATCTTTGCACAAAATATGTTCTGATGAGCTATAATTTTATCTTATCATAGAATTGGAAAATACATAATGTATATAAAATCTCCTATTATATCCATACACGTATTTTGAGCGCCACATTTAGAATCTGCGCCCCAAATAAATTTGAACATGTCTGGGACAAAGTTGGTTCTTGTGTTATCTGAAAAAATACTTTATGAATAAATCAAATGCCTTATCTTTTCATTCCTATATTTGTTATTTTAAAACATTTTAACAGAACTCTTTTGCATATTAATAATGTGCCAAAATTACAAATAGTGCTCAGGTATTCTTAGAAAGCCCTTGATATTTATAATGTTGTCAGCCACCAAACACTGCACGGCAAAACCTTGTAACCAATTAGTGTCCTTTCTTCTCAGTACTCAAGTCTTTCTTCAGAAGGAAGTTCTTGTTGACTATTAGGCTTTTATTTTGGGGCTTTTATTTGGGGTAGCATTGCATTAATTTGGACTTTTTAAAAAATAAATTTAAATAATCTTTACACCCAGTGTAGGTCTCAAACTTAAAGCCCTGTGTTGCTGCTCTACCAACTGAGCCAGCCAGGCAGGACTCTTTTTTTTTTAAAGATTGTATCTTAATTTGAGAAAGAATTGGCAGGGCAGGGGCGGGAGTTGGCAGAGAGGGTCAGAAGGAAAGGGACAAGTAAACTCCCCACTGAGCAGGGAGCCCAATGCAGGGCTTAAACCCAGGACCCCGGGATCATGACCTGAGCCGAAGGCAGACGCTTGACTGACCAAACCACCCAGGCACCCCCAGTCATGACTTTTTAAAATAAACTTAAAATATAAGGTTCTTAGAAATTTTCTAGGATGAATTTTGTTTTAGAAAATATTCTAGGGCCGTGCTGCCATGTTAAAGTACTTTAAAAAAAAAAATACAGTGATCATTAACTAGTTGGCTGTTAAGTAAGTAACTAGAAGAGCCATCCTTTAAGTGTGAAGTGGACCCGTAGTAAGTAGTCTAAGAGTTATTCCTGCCTAATTGATGCCAAGCTGGATTTTTATGGTACTTGGGTATTTATGTACATTGATATTTCTGTGTGCCTGTATGGTTAGAGCCTGAATTTACTCAAACATCCTTATTGCTTTGCATTTGGTAGTGTGGTTGTATGTGCTTATTTCCCAATTCTTTAAAAGAGGGCGCCTGGGTGACTCAGTGGGTTAAGCCTCTGCCTTCGGCTCAGGTCATGATCTCGGGCGGGGAGCCTGCTTCCCCCTCTCTCTCTGCCTGCTTCTCTGCCTGCTTGTGATATCCCTCTCTCTATGTCAAATAAATAAAATCTTAAAAAAAAAAATTCGCTAGGGAAGAAAAGGACCATCAGCATGTAATTACTTACTATTGCAGTATTCAAATAGAAATTAAGCATGCAACTGGGGCCATGTTTGATAGTTTAAAAAGAGGTAAAAATGAGCTGGTCTGATACATAGCACAGGGACCTGTGGTATTGACCGGTGCCAGATGTGTGTCCGGGAGTTCTCTGTCTTGCTGGCTTCTCATACACCTCTCCAGGAGGATCCTGCAAATTCTACAGCTGGGCAGGACAGCCCTTGGAAGACAGTTCATCTTCCTCATTTTCCAGTTGAGAAAATTGGCCAGAGAAGTTTAAGTGAATCAATTTGAACAGCTTGTTTGTATCTTATTGGAGAGATTTGTGGAGGGGTGTTTGGAACTTTTTTCTTTTAAATCATACTGCTTCCCCTAGTTATGTTTCATTGTGGGCTGGTGGCAAGAGGGATGTTGTGTTTTATCATTTTTAGGCTAAAAAGAGCTCATCTGTCCACAGGTCTGTGTGCTAGGCTCCATTCAGCGTGCTTTTCATATCTGTGTTCATGTAATCCTTCCAGCTGAGTGAGACAGGGCTGTTTCCTCCGTGATGTAGACATGGGGAGGCAGCACAGAGAAGTTGCTGGCCGCCCAGGGCCCCACAGCCAGGAGTCTCCAACGCCTTTCCTCTTCTTGACTGTCATGCTTATCCTGGCCCGTGTCGATAGCAGAGTTCTGTGGTTAGTCCAAGCTGACAGATGCTCTCCATCCCAGTTACAAAATAAAGTTGTCTAGCACTGCAGGTAGAGCCAAGGTCACTCAGAAGATCAGAACTTGAAGGACTTTTCTTTTCCCCCTTTATGTCTAATTGGCTAAATTCATTTCCGAGCTGTGGATGTCTGTATTACTCCAAGCTGGATTTGCTATTACAAACAGAAATTTCCAAGCTCTTCGAGAGAGAGAGAGTGGGTGTCCCGTCAAGGATGTTTGCTTACTTATTTACTTAGTAACATGGAGTTGGAAGTAGAGATATCTTGCTTGAAATGGAAAATGGCAGTGTTTATTTTTTATAATTAACTTTTTATTTTAAAGATTTATCTTTGAAATGTAGTTGACATGCAATGTTATATTAGTTTCAGGTGCTCAACATAGCGATTTGACAGTTCTAGACATAGCTGTGCTCAGCCTTGATAAGTGTAGTCCCCGTCTGTCACCAGACGACGTTATTACGGTATTGTTGCCCATATTTTCTATGCTATACTTTCCATCTCTGTGACTTCTTCTTCTTTTTTTTTTTTTTAAAGATTTTATTTTTATTTATTTATTTGACAGATAGAGGTCACAAGTAGGCAGAGAGGCAGGCAGAGAGAGAAGGGTAAGCAGGCTCCCTGCTGAGCAGAGAGCCCGATGCGGGGCTCGATCCCAGGACCCTGGGATCATGACCTGAGCCGAAGGCAGAGGCTTTAACCCACTGGGCCACCCAGGCTCCCCTCTGTGACTTCTTTTATAACTGGAAACTTGTGCCTCTTAATCCTCTTCACCTGTTTTGCCCATCCCCCCATGCACCTCCCCTCTGGCGACCACCAGTTTGTTCTCTGTGTTTATGGATTAGTTTCTGCTTTTTATTTGTTTTGTTTTTTAGATTCCACGTATAAGTGAAATCATACGGTATTTGTCTTTTTGTATCTAATTTCACCCCAGCATGATACACCCCAAATCAATCCATGTTGTTATAAATGGCAAGATTTCATTCTTTTTTTATGGTTGAGTAATATTCTGTTGAATATGTTTATCATATCTTTATTCTTCTGTGAGTGGACACTTGGGTTGCTTTCATATCTTGGCTATTGTAAATAATCCTGCAACAAACACAGGGGTATCTGTATCTTTTCGAATTAGTGTTTTTGTTTTCTTTGGGTAAGTACCCAGTAGTGAATTACTGGATCATATGGTATTTCTGTTTTTAAGAAGAATGGCAGTATTTAAATGGAAGTCTCAACCTAACAGTTGAAATTTTAGACATAAATGCTTGAAAGCTATTTCTGGGAAAACCAATGTGAAAATATTAAAATTCTAAGTAAAATATAGATGAAAACATTTTATGATTTTTCCTCATAAGTAAGTAGAGAAGAATATAGAAAAAGTGTACTATTTTAGATCTGTTTGGACTCTTCTAGATTGTAGATGTATATGAAGGGCAAATGAAGAATGGAAGGGAGATTTTTTCTGTTTTCCTTTTAATTCCACAGTGAGGATGCTTAGTATGCTATGCTTAGAAATAAAACCCTCACACCTAGCCTTCTTAGGGCTTTTCATCTAATATGTCTCCAAATGTATGAAAAAGATCTAAGGGCAGTATAAAGCAACAAATTTAAGATTAATATGGAACATTGCAGCTCTCAAAGGGAAAATGAAGCAAAAACAAACTGATTGAGATAAATCAATCAGAAAATACTTCTTAAAGGAGTTAACTTTTTTCTGAATTAAAACCTGAATGAAGCAGAGATTTGAGATGAGCTTTTAAAGAAAGGAAGGATAGATCAGTAGAGAAAATAAGTTGTTTTGAGACTTTTCCGGAAGATAGAATGGGGAGAAAATCATACAGGAGTGGTTGTTGGTCTCGTTTGCTTGATTAGAGTGGATTTCTCAATGAGCTTAAAAGTTTAAGGAAGAAAAATAAAGGAAACTTTGTAGATTTGACATGTGTAGTTTATATTTACAGTAATTATAAAATCACCAAGTTGAGTTGTCTAGTAAGTTGAGTGTTTATAAAAGGTCAGAGGCTAGAGGCTACCTTACAGTACTTTGAAATTTAAAGATTTATTTACTTATTTTGAGAGAGTGCATGCATGCACGGCTGGGAGGGGCAGAAGGAGAGGGACAGAGAATCCGAAGCAGACTCCGAGCCAAGCATGGAGCCTGACGTGGGGCTGGATCTCATGATCCAGGTAGCGAGATCACTACCTGAGCCGTGACCAAGAGTCAGATGCTTAACTGACTACACCACCCAGGTGCCCTAATACTTAGAAATTTAAAAACAACCTCCCCACAAGAGGATTTTTGGAGCAGTGAAACTACACTGTATGACACTGTAATGGTGGGTACATGTCATTGTACATTTGTCCAAATCTATAGAATGATAGCCCCAAGAGGGAACGTAAACTGTGGACTCTGAGTGATGATGTGTCCACATAGGCTCATCAATTATAACCCAGTCTGTGGCTCTGGTGGGAGATGCTGATAGTAAGAGAGGCCGTGCATGTGTGGAGGAGAGGGCTATATGAGAAATCTCGCTACAGTCGCCCCAATTTTGTTATGAACCTAAAACTGTTCTAAAAAATACAGTATATTCTAAAAAAAAAGAACACCTCCACCTAGGGTCAGTATGATTTGTTGCTCTCCAGGAAAAGGATGGTAGGTTCAAAGAATGAGGCAGTCTGTTTCTGTCTGTCTGTATTTCAGAAATTCATCTTCCTACAGATGAACAAACTAGCAAAAGAATCATATATGACCTTGAGCAAATAACTCAAATTAAGTTTCTTCCATGAGAACAACATGGAGTTGGGGGTAGGGTGATGTTGACCTGGAATTTTCTTTTTAGCTCTAAATGGTGGTTATTCTAAGGCAGGCGTCAGCAAACTGCAATCTAATGGTCAAATCCAGTCTTTCACCTGTTTTTATAAATACAGTTTTATTGGAACTCGGCCATGCCTACTCATTTATATATGCCTGTGCCTGCTTTCCTGCTATAGCAGGAGTTGGAAATGGCTCAGAAAGCCTAGAATATTTGCTGTCTAGCCTTTTACACAGTTTGCTGATCCTTGTCTATGGAATAGAGGGGAATTGGCTTACTTATTTAGAAACCCCTTTATGTTTGGGAATGAGGAAGAATGTTCCATCTATCTTTAGAAGACCATAGGAATGAATTATAGGGGATCTCAGAGGGTCTGTTTGAGGGTCTGCTTCCTGCCAGGCATGATAAGGGAATTCACATTCATTTGGTCCTGAGGTGAAGGGAAAGCCTTAGAGGTTCAGTTGGTCTTGACAGAAAGATTTAATTGTTCTTGATGTTCTGATACCAGATCATGGGTCTCCACTCAAAAGGTTTGGGTTGTCAGGGGGCCATTCTGTTAGAGCACTGTCCTTCTTCCAATTGTACTGTGTCCCTTAGTCACCTCTATATTTAACTCACAGTGGTAGAATAATATCATAAGCACAATTCCCAATGCTGTGGGCAAAGCCACCAAACCTGTTGTGAAGGATTGTTCCTCAGAAAAATGGGGCCTGGGAGGCAGTCCCACCACTTGAGAGTGAGGTGCCAAGAATGAGACCTGTTATCTGCATCACTGTTATTGACACATTAGGGCCAGCAGTTTGCACTTCGGTTTCAGAGAACTTGATCGCATTTCTGAATGTCCGAATTTTCATATTACCTATGCCACCATCTTTAATCTCCAAGTAATTATTTCTGGTGGTTTTGGGGTGGTGGAATGACAGTGGGTAGAGAAGATACTTTTATGTTCTGTTTAGTTTTACTTTATTTTGCTTAAGTTTAAATATTTTATGTAAGGATGGACTTGGTTGAGTTCATAGTAATTATTTGAATAGTTTGAGAAATGCTTTTGAAAACAGTGCTGATTCGGGACACCTGGGTGGCTCAGTCTGTTAAGCATCTACCTTCCGTTTAGGTCATGATCCCAGGGTCCTGGGATGGAGCCCTGCCTCGCGTTCCCTGCTCAGCGGGGAGTCTGCTTCTCCCTCTCCCTCTACCCTCCCCACACTCATGCTCTCTCTCTCTCAAATAAATGAAACCTTAAAAAAAAAAAAAAAAGAAGCAATGCTGATTCTCCACAGACACATTAGAACATTAGCCTTGTTAATGTGGCACCTGCCAGTGTTAGCATGTGGCTCAGAAACTATATGACATTCAGTATGTTAAGATGTGACTTTCCTGAGTGAAGAGCATAGCCATAGTGGTCACAAACGGAGGCGAAAACAGAGGGCCACTTTGGAAGCCTCTGCCTGGACTTCTGTAGCCCCTGCTTGGATGGGTTGGACACACTGTGGAGTTCCAACAGCTCTGTCCCTGTCTCCTACCAAATTACGGTCTCTATAGTAAGTTGAGTATTTACAAAAGATAGGTCAGAGGCTAGAGACTACCTTACAATACTTTGAAATTTAAAGATTTATTTACTTATTTTGAGAGAGACCGTAATGGCTTACACATACAAGTCCAGCCAGCTGTGCAAAGATTTGATGAGCGTACATAGAAATGACGTTCAGCTTACATGCGTAAGCAGATGGGCCACTGCATGGCAGTGGGGTGAAGAGCATTATTTGGCCTTCGATCTGTTGATAGTTCAGGTTGACCTTTTAATGTTCCGGTGGAATTAATGCCGTATGAATGGTGAGTTATGTGCTTCCCATTTACAGTAACATCTTCAAGAATGTGGAGTTCCATTAAGTTTTTGTGGAAAGAGTGCATTTTTTAGTCTCTAGACAGTAGTTTATTGCCTCAGAAGCCACTGCACTATATGTGTATATATATATATATATATATATATATATATATATATATATTTACAGCTTTTCAAGATGTAATTTACATGCAATAAAATTCAACCATTGTAAGTGTACCATTCAGTGAAATTTAGTAAACTTACAGAGTTGTGCAACCTTTACCACAGTCCAGTTTTAGAACACGTTCATCACCCCCAGCATTTCCCTGAGCCTGGTAGGAGTCAGTCATGCTCCCAGGCAACTGCTGGCCTGGTTTCTGGCTCTTCACAGTTGCCTTTTCTGGACCCTTAACAGAGCGAGATCATACAATTTACGGCCTTGTGTCTCTAGTCCTTTCAATGAGCATGTCGTATTTGAGACACACTTACATTGTAGCATGTATCAGGATTTTTTTTTTAACCTTTTATTGCTAAGTAATATTCTGTTATATGAATGTATTACCTTTGATGTGTCCATCCAGGTCATGGCCATTTGGATAGTTTTCAGTCTTTGGCTCTTAGGACTAGTGTTAGCAGCGATGCCCAAGTCTGCAGTTAGCTTCAGTGTTTTATAAATGCCACTTAAGGCAAGTGGGTTGTTAACATCTGTTTTACCTGACATAATTATAGACATTCTGGCTCTCTTAGGATTGCTGTTTGCATGGTATATGATTCTCGACCCTTTTATTTGAGCCTGTGGATTCTTTGAACCTAAGCCTTGTCTCTTACGGACAGGGTGTCATTGGAATTGTTCTTTTATTCACCCTGACAGTTTGTCTTCTGTGTGGGGTGTTCATTCCATTCACATTGATGTGCTTTTTTTGGGTATATTGGGTATATGTCTACCATTTTGTTATTTCTTTTCTGTTTGTCATATGTGTGTGTGTGTGTGTGTGTGTATATATATATATATATATATATATATATATATGATTTATTTATTTGAAAGGGAGAAGGAGAGAGAGGAGAATGCGTATGGGGGATGGGGGAAGGGTCGGGGGGGAGGGAGAGAGAATCCTAAAGCAGAGCACACAGCCCAACACGGGGCTTCTTCCTGCAACCCTGAGATCACGACCTGAGCCGAAACCAAGAGTCAAACGCAAACTGAGCCACCCAGTCGCCCCTATTTGCCTCCTACTTTTGTTCTTCTGTGTGTCTCTGCCTTGTTCTGTATTAAATATTTTTTTTGGTATACAGTTCTGATTTCTCTGTTGCACTTGTGGTTTTTACTCTTATTTTTGAGTTAAGTTTCTTAGTGGTTGCTCTGGACATTAGCCCCTTAATGTATCCCTTTCTATTTGAGAATGATACTACTTGAATCATGGTCAAACATGGACACTTCAATCCTTTATTGCTGTTCTTGTCAAAAATGTTTCATCCTTTTATGTTAAAACCCTAGCTATACAGTGTTAAATCGTACCTTTCTACAACCTGAAGTTTTTTAAAACATTTAAGATAAGAAATGAGAGAAAGCAAGTCAGTCTTCGATCCGCTGATGTCTTTGCCATTTCTGACACTCTTCATTTCTTCATGTGGATTCAGATAATCTTCTGTGTGTCACTTCTATTCAACCTGAAGGTCTTGATATAGCTTTTTTTTTAATAAGGTGAGTCTTCTAGCAGCAAATCGTCTTAAAAAAAAATCATAGAATGCTCCCCCCCCCATTTTTGAGTTTTGAAAAGTAGTTTTCTGGCTATAAAATTCTTACTAATAGCGTTTTGCCCTTTCATCACTGTGGACATTCTACTGCCTTCTGGCCTCCATTGTTTCTGATGAGAAGTCAGCTGTGTGTGTGAGAGTGTGTGTGTGTGTGTGTGTGTGTGTGTGTGTGTGTTGTTTTTCTCTATGCACAATGAATTGTTTCTTGCTTGCTGCTTTCAGTTTTTTCTTTGTCAGCAGTTTGAGCAGTCTCTGTTTAGGTGTGGATCTCTTTGTAATTATTCTATTTTGAGTTGAGCCCCTTGGATATGGAGATTAGTGGTTTTGTTGATGTTGTTTTTTTTTTAATCAAATTTGGGAAGTTTTAGGCAATTATTTCTGAAGATTTTTTTTTTTTTCTCACCCTTTTTCCACTACACATATGTTGGTAAACTTGGTGTCATGAGGTTCTCTTCATTTTTCTTTCATCTGTTTCTCAGACTGGCTAATTTCAACAGCACTATCATCAACTCTTCTCATTTTTTTCCTTATACTAGCTCAAATTTGCTTTTGAACCCCTCTAATCAATGTTTTATCTCATTTGTTTTACCTTTCCACTCCAGAATTTTTCACTCGGTTCTCTTTTTTATGATTTATTTATATTTTTTGAGGTACTCTATTTCTTGAGTTATATTTTAATTCTTAAAGGCATGGTTTCTCTCAGTTCTTTATTTATTTTAATTTTTTGTTTCCTTCAGTGCTTTAAACATGTATGTTCATATGATTGCTACTTTGAAGTCTTAATCTGTTAAACCAAACATCTGGGGACACTAGGGACAGCTCATATTGACTGCTTTTTCCCGGGTATGGGCCACGCTTTTTCTCCTCACGCCTCTCAAGTTTTTTGTGGAATATTTTACCCTCAGGTAATGGATTGGAGCAGCTCACTTTACTGATTCTTGCAACGTGTGTATTTTGTTATCACTGTTGTTGTTCTGTTTGTTTCTTCTCTAACTTGCCTTGAGTAAACCTGCACGGGCTGTCTCTCCTGTACTGTGCAGTGTGGCTGTTGCTGTCTGTTCCAGTTTGTTTTCTTGTTGGTCCTTGAAGCCTCGTTTCTAGGGGTCAACTCAGTGGCTTGTAGTTTTGTGTTCAGCCAGTGACTGACCAGAGGTTGATCTCGAATCAGTAGAGCTTTCCCTCTGCCGCTGGATCCCTGTGTGGGCCGGGGAGCACGTGCAGTTCTCAGGCAGGTGTTGCGTCTGCCCTGGCTTGTTCTTTCACCTGAACCCCCCTTGCATCTTCGTGGTGCGTATAGGTGTAGGTTCCGTCATCGAGGAACGTGTGGGTGGCGCAAGTCCACTCTGGAGTTGACGAAGCATATGCAGAATCTCTGGTCAACCAGGGCTATCCGTGGAGAGTTTATCAGGGGCACTACAGTTCCCTCAGCTCCCAGGACACCCTGGTGAGTCTCAGCCAGTTGACTGGGGTCTTGCTTGCCCTGCATAGGACCTTAGCTGTAGGCTAGCAGACCCCCAGGACTTTGTGTTCTCCTGCTGATGGGATTGCCCCTCGGACGGTGCTCCACATGTAGTGGCCTGGACTGGTGGTCTCAGCCTACCCTCCCAGTTGAACGATTGCACTGATGGAGTTCGGGGCATGGGGGTGGGTCGTGCTGCACGGCTTCTGCCTCAAGTTCAGTGCTTTTCCCAAGAAATACTCATCAGTTTGTGATTGGCTGCGGTTGATTTTTAGAATGCTGAACTGATGGTTTCTGAGTTTTGTCTGGCTTTGAAAGTTGTGTTTTGAGAAGATCTGCCTACTTCATTAGTTTTGTCATTGCTGCCTTTTCTCTGAAGGTCTTCTGAGCCCCACCCTGGCTCCGCAGAGTGTTAGTTTCAGGCCTTGTTTTTAACACGCCTTTTACTCAGGACTGCTCACAGGGACCTGTCAAGTGGGCCGAAAATTGAGTTGTTTTGAAAAGATACAAAAACTGAGATGATTGTGTCCTTAGGATACTGGCATGGCCATTACTGGTAGTGAAAATCCATACTACTCAGTTGAACACTAGCTCACTGATGACTTTTTTGGTCTAAGTTTCTGTCACTGAAAGAGTGGTTTGGTTGGGGAAAAATGCAAAGACTTCAGGGTTTTGGAGTTGTGGAATTGGATTGAATCCTGATTCTGTGGTTTACCAGGTCTGTGATTTACAGAGTGCCTTTTGACCCCTGTCGGTTTCCTCCCCTTCAGTTGTGAATAATAATACCTACCTGGTGAGTTATCCTGGAGATTAATCGAAACATGAGGAAACATTTGGAACATAATAGGTACTCAGTAAACGTTAGCCTGTGGTTGGGAATGCAGTTATGGTAACTTTACTTTTTCAGGTTATCTGTTTTTTCCTCTACCTAGCTTTGCTTCCTGAGATTCCCTTTCCTTTTATGGAATAATTTTAGTACTTTATACAGTACTGAAGCATACAGTATGTTTTCCTCAGAGATCATTTTGGTTGAATGCTCTTTCCAGATATCCAAGTGTTCCCACTATTTCACAGTGATTTCCTTTCTAAAATCCAAATTTTATGTGCTTATAAGTGGCAGTGAAACTTTTTATGGCCACTTTATAGTGAATGAGCTCATACGTATAAGATTGCCTTTTGGGGAGGTCTATAAAATGAAAGAAAGTGGATCATTATCTCGATGGCCTCAGGACATGATTGGAAGGGGCAGGACAAGGTCTCTAGTAGAGATGATCAAAGATTTTTACAGAGAAATTTTCTTAGATTGTGCTGGACCACAGCTCTCTCTGTTCAACTTTGGAGACTCTGATATTATTTACGTCCATAGGGAGGAAGTCCTGGCTTTGGTCACATCATTAGGTTATAATGTCGTTTTTGGTTTGAGAGAGGCTTTTATCCAGAGCCTTTTATGAATAGCCATACTTTCCTGTGATTTCAAAGCTGAGAAACTAACAGTTCCTCTTCTTTTCTTCTTAAAAATAAACTACTTAAGGAGCACCTGGGTTGCTCAGTCGGTTAAGCGTCTGCTGGCCATGATCCTGGAGTCCTGGAATCGAGCTGCACATCAGGCTCCCTACTCAGCAGGAAGCCTGCTTCTCCCTCTCCCTCTGCCTGCATCAACCCCTGTTTGTGTGCTTGTGTGCGCGCTTTCTCTCTCTCTCTCTCTCTCTCTCCCTGTCAAATAAATAAATAAATAAATAATTTTTTAAAAAAGAAGATAAAGTAATTAAGCTTAAGTTTTGCAATGTTGACATTACAGAATTTAGACATACAGGAAGTCAGGACGGAGAGCTCTGTCATTGTAGAGGGAGATCAGGAAGGTCAGGTACAGGGTGGGCAGGTTCCTGTCTTAGAGGAATCACCCTGCCCTTGGTGGTGCTGCTGGGTGCTGTCTGGGATGAGGTCTGTCCAGCAACTCATACATGCCTGTAATATGCACCATCAGCAAAAGTTCTGTAATTAAATCATGGATATGTTCACGTTAAATTTTAGTACCTGTACTTGTTGCGGGAATGAAGTGTGGCGTTACACGGCAGGTTGCTTCTGTTAAACACTGATACAAATGCAGGGCTCAAGGCAGGTCTGTAACAGGTTTTAAAAAATCATTGCTTTTGTTCTTGCAGGCTTTAAAAATCAACCCAGTATTTATGTTAAAAATTTTAGGAGAGTTTTAAAAAGAAATAAACATTTAGACTTTTGTTCTGTGTAGATTGGCTATTTTTTCTTGTGCACTCAGGGAACATTTGGTAAGTAAACCGTGCAAAGTGCTGGGCCCTGTGAGCGCCGTGGAGCACACGAGAATGCCTGTGGTGTTAATTTATGCCAGCCTCCAGGGTCCTGCATTTCAGTAGGAGCAGAAGACAAGCCCTGAGCTGTCACAGGTCCCAGGTGATGAGTGCCATGGGGGTGAGTAGAGCTGCCAGGAGAGACTGGGAAGGGAGGCAGTGCTTTCTGCTTGATAGGAAGGCTATCCCTGGCCCCGAAAATTCTCTTCACCTGTCCATTTTGAACCAATTCTCTGAGTCCCCACATTAGTGCACAAAATCTGCACATGCATTGCAGATTTCCCTTCATCACAAGAGCCTGAAAGGCAAGAGGAATTCACGGGTGAGAGAATTGGTGAAGGAGTAGAGCTTGGACCCTTGGGGTGGCTTCTCCACTTGAGGGCTGAGCCAGGCCGCTTGCAGCCTTTGACCTGACCTGTCACCGGAAACACCTCGTGAGTGCAAGCTCTCACTCGGTGAAAAGATCCTGGAGAAACAATTCAAGTAATCTCGGGCTGGACACACGCTAGATAGATTTGGTAAAAGTAGATAGATTTGGGGAAAATAACATTTGTGTGAATCAAACTGTTGGTACCAAATGTATGAAGAACTACTGACACCTCATGGATGTGGATATTATTTTTAGTTACAGAAAGTGTGTTTGCATATGTAGCAGAGTCTCTGCACACAAGGTTGGACACATGTATGGTCTTGGCTCAGACCGATCGGTGAGTTTAATCTGTGACAATTACAGCTGTTTAGTATGTTCCCAGGTTACTTGACAAATAGAAGTTGGAGTATATCTGTTAAGTAACAGCTTAATCTCTCCCAAGGTATCCATATTTGTTTTACAGAATTCTGCTGATAGGACTCATGAAAAGTGAAAATAAGGTAGCGTGTAAATAATTCATTATCTTTTTAAAATTTACATGCATTATTCTTTTAGGAGAGAATCGCAATCATGGTGTTCTTTTTTAGTGATATAATAAGGTTAGTGAAGAGACGAAGGGTGAGGACTTACTGACAGGTGAGCCTAGATAAGTCTACACTGAAAAATCGCATATAGTTCATTTAACTTTTCATGTATCCCTTGCTCTGTGGACTTCCTTACATATCAGGCAAGTTGGTTGTTTCCAAAATCTATTTCAGAAGTGAATCTTGTTTGCTAACATTTGTAATTTTGGAATCATCTTATACATACATGGACATCCATACACAGGGGAAGAAGATCATTAGAAAACAATGTGGAAATTAATGAGTAGGTGCCTGGATGCTGGAATTTCACCCTATGAAGCAGCATAAATTTTAAAGAGTGGACATATAAAGAAAATCAAAATATAGAAAACGGAGAAGAACATTCCAGACCTCTGGAGAGGTTACATTCTCAGGTTTGGAGAATTACAACTCAGAAATAAAAAGCATGGAAGATCTAAAAATTAAAGGATTTATCTCAGAGAAGATTATAATATTAAAATGGCAGCTAATATTACAATGGCAGCTTATGCTAATATGTAAGATAAAGCAATAGGTGAGTGGCTCAATTACTCCCAGTAATAAAAAGGGAAAGTAGAAACAGTCTGGAGATAATTTTTATTTACCAATGCACTTGACCTTTTTTTTAAAAAAAGCATTCAGGGTGCCTGATGGAACAGGGGTTATCATTGGTTGTGGATGACGTGCTGAGGCTTTAAAGGTTCTCATACTTCTTACATGCTCAGTTTATTCGCCACATAAATCCCTTTAAATAAACCCCATCACCCACCCAGGTGCTCTATTTCTTTAAATTTATCCCAAAGAAATAATTTGTCAAAAGGAAAAAGATATTTCCCCAGAGATACTAATTTTACCGTAATCTTTAATAGCAGAATAGTAGAAGTGACTTGAATGCCCTTTGATGTAGAATAGTAAATTGATCTTCTGTACCAACAGACTTGAAAAATGATAGTTTTGAGATCCTGCGGTAACATGAAAAATGCTTGCTGTATGTGAAAAATAAATGTCTAGTATAGAATATGCAATTATATGGCCTTTGTGGATATGCTTCTGTTGGCGTGACAACAACACGAGAATTTTAAACCGTTTCGGACACTGATTGAACATTTGCCACGTGACTCTCAGTTTTGTCAGGCTGTGCTCTGGGCCCTGCTGGGACCCTGGGATGCAGAGCTCCTCAGGCCACGGTGTGTGGTCCTGTAAGTGGACCCTTGCGCAGCTAACAGTCCAGTTTGAAAGAGTGGATTTCCAGAGAAGGGTACTCAAGAGCTGAGTCTTGGAGACTGCGTAGGAGTTGGCCGAATCATCTGGGCGGACGTGATGTGAGCAGAGGTGACAGTGGGAAGAAAGGTGTGAAGCGTGAGTCATGGGGGAATGCACATGTTTACAAGGACCGTCTTATTTCCAGGGTAAATATAACCACAAGGAATGGTGTAGATGGCGCAGGGTGGGTGGTGGGGACCGGGGCTGGGGGGCTGTGTATGTTACCAAGGATGTCGTTTTCATCTCAGGCAGTGTGTTCTTCTGTGAGAGTACAGGACCCGCCCTCTGTTTAGTTCGTCGTGTCCATCCTCTGGACGTGGACTATTGTGGTTGTCTGACTGTACAGTAAACACAAGGGAAGGACACAGAATCAAAACGGGTACTCATTTGTGTCAATGTCTTTGTGTGTTTACTACTGTGGCCATTCATACACTGATCTGTCATGATTTCCTGGAGACTGTACGCGAATCAGTGCCAAAAATTAAATTTTCTGACTCCTGATCCATGAGACTATATTTCCTTTGTAGTTTATTGCTGCAGGTTATAGCTGAATCTGAACATATTTGTGGGCAATGCAGTTTTATGTGGTTGAAAAACAAGTTTTACTGAATATTATGGGAAAGAATTTTGTGTATGCAAGAGGTAGTAGCAGTATTTTGCTGTTTTTTAAAAAATTATTTGTTATAAAATCTATGATAAATTCTGACATTTGCTGTTTTCTTTGTCTTTTTTATTTTCAGCATCTTGTATAGGAAAAATTAAGGAGCATGATACACCTCTTAGGATATTAATACCATGCAAGATGTTTACGTTTAAATGTTTTGATCTGTTGATGTCCTTTCAGTGAAAAGCAAATAACAATAGCTCCATTAGATCTTTTTGAATACTTTCATTAAGAAGCACCGATACTGTAGTTTCTCTCTGTGTTCTTTAATATTTGAGGACTGTATTATGAATAATTGGTTTCCTTTTTTTTTTAATCCTATGTGTATGTTTTATACACTTAAAAGCATATGGAAACAATCCAGGTGTTTATTGACTGGTGAATGAATAGGTACGTGTGTGTACACACACACACACACACACACACACACACAGAGGAATATTACTCAGCCATCAAAAAGAATGGAATCTTGCCATTTGCAATAACATGCATGATCTTGAGGGTATACTGCTAAGTAAAATAAGTCAGAGGAAGACAAATACTGTATGATTTCACTCATACATGCAATTTGGAAACAAGGCAAATAAAGAAAAAAGAGGAAACAAAAAGCAGACTCTTAAATACAGAGAGCAAATGGATGGTTAGCAGAGGGGAGGATGAGGAGGTGAGCAGAGATGAGCAGATGGATGGAGGAAATGAGTGAATGAAATAGGTGAGGGGGATTTAGAGTACACTTACTAGGACACCTGGGTGGCTCAGTTGGTTAAGTATATGACTTTGACTCTATCATGATCTCAGAGTCCTGGGATCAAGTCTTGTGTTGGGCTCCTTGCTCAGCGGGGAGCCTGCTTTTCCCTCTCTCTATGCCTCTGCCACCACTTGTGTACTCTCTCTCTCTCTCTCTCAAAAAAAAAAAAAAGTACACTTATCAGGAGCACTGAGTAATGTATAGAATTGTTGAACCACTATATTGTACACCTGAAGCAAATATAACACTGCATGTTAAGTATATTTCAATTAAAAATAAAATAAAGTTAGGTAGAATTCACCATGAAAAAAAAAATGAAAAAAAAAAAAGGCATTCTAAGAAGAGGTCCATAGGTTTTACTCAACTGCAAAGATGTATACAGCATACGTGAAATGTTAAGAACTACCCCCCCTTCTTCTCCCCCAAAGCCCAAAGCCAGGAAAGGAAAGGACTAGGAAGAACTTTAGAAACGAGCACAGTTCTACACTGTGAACCTCTGCCTCTTAGGAACTCTGTGGCCGAGGCCTTGAACTTCTGAGATGCATCCTTCGTTATAAACTATGTAGGACACATCTGTGCAGGGTTGATGACGAGGATCGAGATAGATGGCTGTGTAATATGCCCAGCAGGGTAACCTGCACGTCAAACAAATGTTATTACCTCTGGGTCCTCTTGCCGGAAACCAGCTGTGTGTCCTGCAGATTGCTTATCGTCTCTTGATCTTGTATGTTTACTGAAACCGAAAGGATCTAGACCTGTCTAAAGGGAAGCAGGCACAGACCTTTATTTTGCTAACTGGAAACGTGCATACATGGACAGGTTTGTTGTCTCTGTGCCACCTCGCTTTTTCCTTTACTGGTTTTCTTTCGTTACGTCCTGGCCGGTCACCTTTGGTTGAAATTTACGCCTGTTGTCTCAAACGGTCACGGAGAGCTACCATGGAGGTTATCCTGGTAAATGGGCCTCTCTTAGGGGTTGGTGTACAGGAATCCTCCTTCAGTCCTAAAAATGGTATTTTTGCATTTTGTGAGGTAACCTCTTCTGCCGAATCTTCACTTCCAGTAGCTTTTTAACCACCATTTGATCCACGGGCTCCAGGTTGGTTAGAGTGGTTGATGGAGGGTGCTCAGGAGGCGGTTGGTGGAGACTTACAAAAAAGTACGGTTGTGTAGTCAGGGCTCCTGATGGCAAAGTCTAGAAACTCAGAGCAGGAGTTCATGGGAAGGATATGGCCTTGCCCACGTAACTGCCACCACAGTGGGTATCTGTGTTAATAGGTAGGAGGATGTGTGCGGCCAGAACGTGGGAGATCATGGCAGAGGCAACAGAGGAGGGCCTGGCCGCCTACCAGGCAGTGATGGATTCCCCAACGATGGGACGAAGATTCAGGTGCCGGGCAGCTAAGAGAAAATACAAACAGAAAGAAAAATGAGTGTTTTCTACTGCTGGATCCAGAAGTTGTTGAAAGTGCTTATTATTTGTGTGTTTGAGTGTGCACCTGCTGTGAGTAGGCAGGTACACGCCTGCTTTGGGTGGGAGTGGGGGTGCCCGGGCCTTTCATCAGGGGCCTAAAGGGCCTTTGATCCCAGAGGAACTAAGAAATGCTCTATAATAAAGAGATTTAACTGTGTTTGAATCTTTGCTTTTCCACCAGGTGGTGCAAATCTTTTATGATCACAGAAGTTAATCCTCTTAAAAGATAAGAAAAATTTTAAATTAAGTCATTTTCTCTCTTTAAGAGTCTAGCTCGACCACACAACAGTGAAGGATCATTACTCTGATGCTTGCCTTCTTTTTGTCTTTCGTAAAGAAATCTGTGGATGTGTAACTTCTAAAATGCTGGCGATTGTTTTAAGCTAGTCATAGATTTTTGAGGCTAACCCGCACTATTTCGTCTTGCTCTAGAAGGAAAGGAAAGGATGACACCTGGGAAAGAGTGGTGATATATTCAGTATGCTGATTGTTTCATTCAATTTTTGTAACTTTTTTGCTTGATACAGAAAACGTGTATGATTTAAATTTTTGAAGATAAGTGTGTATCGTAGCAGACATGTCATATATTTTAAAAAACTGTCTCGTAATGTGACCCAACTGACAAGTAGACTCGTAATCAAAACAGGAAGGTAGGCCGTTGAATGGAACAGGTCCCTTGACAGCATTTTTTGTCTGTGAGAGGTAGAAATCTCCTCAGGTAGGGTCTTTGTAAGCCAAGCATGCGTATTTCATCTCTGGGATAAAGACGGGAGGATTTTGTATGTGCATATGTTTACAATTGCCTTAGAAACTTGGGACTGTTTCAGTTTGCACATGTTTTGAATATTTGTGAGGAAAACTATTTGAAGACACTCATTAAATTTAAATATTATATATACACACACCATTAGCAGAGTTGCTTAAATTATACATTGCCAAAATGATTTTTTTATAGTTCGGAGGTCGTTTGACATTTGAATTTGGTTATTTAATAGTTGGGATATTTATACCAGTGGTTAACTAGTTATCAGTTTTAGTTTATGCCTAACAACATTTTAAGTACTCCAGGCCCACTGGATATCCTCAAGGTCCCTGCTGTGTGTCTAGAGTTCAGGTGAAAACTTGTTAAATGCAATCTTTTTTGATAATCCTTATGACTCTGTAGGAACGGTCCAGAGAGGTGCCTCTCAGTTTTAGTTGATTATTCCATTAAAGAGAAAAACTGACCATTAGTTAACTTTGAATTTCGGCCTAAGGAGAAATACTAAGTACTAATAACTAAAGAACTAAGATTTTGTTGGGTAGGGTGAAGTTTCGAATGGCCACAAACCATGGTCATAGCTGAGAGGTTTTTGTCCCCCAAGAAAGCCTTTTTCCTCGTTTGAGGCAATGTTGTCCCTGTGGAAGAAGCACAATCTAGAGTCTGTTGTCCTTGAAACCATTTCTGTATTTGCGGCTTGTCTATAGTGAAAGCAAGCGGCTGTGTGGTTTATTCTGGGGGCACTGCACGTGAATTCCTGACACGATGCATTTGTTGTAATGATGGGAAATGAAACGTGCTTTTCAGTTGCGGCTTATTGATTGTCCTTGCATCCCGAGACTGATACTGAGGGTGCTGATTCCCTGCCTCCCAAACTAACGCGGCCCCAAACAGTAGAATTTTTGGAGACGTTTTCTCAGGTCAGGTCCTCTCCATTTCCCTTGTACTACCAGAAGGAGAAATAAGCCAGAATTGTGGTTTTTGTCTGTTTTGTCATAAAGTTCTTGTTTTGCTGCAGAAGAAGCCAAGTAAACAGTTTAAAGGTTATGATGCTTTTCTTGGAGATTTTGCAAAAGAAAGTAGAGTAGCATGTTGGAAGAGGATCACTTAGGTCAGTTTTCTCATTTCGTGTGTAAGAAATGCAACTCTGGGACCCTGGGTGACTCAGTCGGTTACGCATCTGACTCTGGTTCTGGCCGTGATGTCAGGGTGCTGGGGTTGGGCTCCGTGCTGGGTGTGGAACCTGCTTGGGAATTCTCCCTTCTCACCCCCCAATGCATATGCACATGTGTGCGCTCCTGTGCGCGCTATCTCACTCTCTTCCTCTCTCAAATAAATTAATCTTTAAAAAAAGAAGAAGGAAGAAAGAAATGCATCTCTGGCCAAAAGACTTAGCATGAAACTGCGAGACGCAGAGTAGCATTTCCTACCTTCCGTTCGACTTCAGAGGCACAAAAGAAATTCCAATTTTATTTGTTCAGAGAAAGGATCTAACCGATGGGTGGTGGATGTGTGGATTGATGATTGGCCTCCCTCTGTTTTCTTCCCCTTGTAAGTTGTTCATAGCTTGCTGTATCTTGTTTTGTTTGTAGACATATACACACACAGAGTTTTGCCAATTTTTAATTTTTTGCCCCAAATGATGATCCTAATTTCCTTTTTTAAAATTCTCTTATTTAAAACAATTTTTTTTAAAGATTTTATTTATTTACTTGACAGAGAGAGAGAGAGATCACAAGTAGGCAGAGAGGCAGGCAGAGAGGGAGGGGGAAGTAGGCTCCCTGCGGAGGAGAGAGCCTGTGCAGGGCTTGATCCCAGGACCCTGACATCATGACCTGAGCTGAAGGCAGAGGCTTAACCTCTGAGCCTCCCAGGTGCCCCAACCCTTTTTTTTTTTTAAACTTAATAGTTTGATAGGGATATCCTTCCACTTTTCATATAGAGATCTTAATTCATATTTTATTAATTTAATCTAAAATAATTAGTACTTTGAAATACCAATTTACCTAACCTATTGAGTTATTTCTCTGATAGAACAGATTAATTGGTTTTGGTTTTGCCTTTTTTTGTTCTTACCTTTGCCATTACAGACTCCTGCAGTCAGCATCCTCCATGAGTATGATCTATTTATCTTGTTTAAACAAACTTAACATGTTGGTTACTTCCCTTGACCTTCCCTCTTGCTGCTTCATACCCTTCACTCACTTTCTCTCTTACTTGTTGGTCTTTTGCTCATCCCTTTGAAGGACGCTTTTTCTGTCTGGGAGTCATGGCACTTTGTCAGTCATGTCATTTACACAAGTTTCTCTCAGTCTGTATTTTAGTTCTGCTCACGGTACCTTTTAATTATACACAATTTTAAAACTTTCATATAGTCAAATCCATCAGCATTTTTCCTGTCCTAACCTGCAGGGACATAAATATTCTTCTGAAGTTTCTTCTGCTATTTTTAATAGAAATACCATATTTAATTAATTCTAAGATGCATAGATTCTTTTTTTTTTTTTCCACTCTCTCACATCTCAGGAGTCATTTTAATAGCGTGTCACAGTTTAACTGGTAGTGCATTTTTCTTTCAGTGCCATATAAAACAACAGTTCAAATTATGACTGATGCTTTGAATTCAGTATAATGTGATATTTCCTTTTTTTAAAGATTTTATTAATTAATTTTTTACTTGAGAAAGGGAGAGAGCACACACAAACTGGGGGTGGGGCAGACTCCCTGCCGAGAGCAGAGTCTGATGGATATGGGGCTGGATCCTCGGATCCTGAGATCCTGACCTGCGCAGAAGTCCGATGCTTGCCCGAGGGACCCAGCTGCCTCTGTGATATTTCTTACGTTTAGATCTTTAATTTATTTGTGGTTATTTTTGTATATATTTTGAGGTAGGGAGTCTATTTTTTGTCCCCCAGAAATAAAACTAATCTGTCAGGATTGTTTATTAAATGAAGAACCCTTTTCCCACAGAATTGCCATAATTTCATATATGATTGGCCTCCTGGCCTGGGTTTACTGACTGACTTATTCCTGTGTTGACACCGTATTGTTCAGTGGCAGTAGCTTTTTAGTGAGTTTTAAATTCCAAAACGGTAAGTTTGGCTTCACTGTTTTTTTTTTTTTTTTTTTTTTTTTAAAGTAACGTTAGTTAACCCTTGCCTTAAATACCCTAAATTTCAATTCCAGAGGCTCTGTTCTTACCTGTTCTTTTTCCCTAAAGTTTTGGTGAACTGGGCAGGCGTTGCAGATGCTGCCTATGTGCTCCCGAGCGCTCACATACAGCATCTCCCATTTCACGGAGTTTGTCTGCCGTTTGGGGCGCGTTGGACGCTTCCGTATCCAGTGCAAGACAGGTTCCCAGTGAATCGGGTGCTCCCCTGTGTCCTTCCTGGATTGTTAGTGGTACTTCTTGAAGCTAATTAAACTTAGAGGCTGTCCTGGACTTTGTGGAGTTTCTAACGACCTCTGATGTCTGTCCTCTAAATGCCGGTGGCATTCAGTGAGTGTGCCAAGCAAAAATGCCCAGAGTTTTGCTTCCGAGTAATCGGTGGGGTGGACTTTAGGGGTGAGAGGGGAGTGTGGATAATGGCTAAAGATGGGTGAGGTTAAGAATACAGGGTTTTAGCATTTTATCAGTTTTTATGTATTTGGAGTTTTCTGTGATAAAGTGTATTGTGTGTGTGTGCACGCGCACACGCACTCGATGTCTCAAGCATCGAGTACATGATGCGTTGTGCAGGGTGGCCTAGAGTAGAGACGGCTACTCTGAAGCCATGAATGGAAGCCAGGGAAAATGGGTTTCTGGCTTCCTGAATAAGAATGCTAAATGAATGTGCTCTCCTACAGAACATTGTTATAATGAAGAATTGGGATCTGTATTAATTTTTTCTTACTTTGGAGGGCAAATTTATAGTCTTCCTTATGACCTAGTCAACATACCAGCACATGTCATTTTTTTCTTTCTTTTTTTTTTTTTTTTTAAGGAGAGGGGTAAGCAGGCTCCCTGCTGAGCATACAGGGAGCCTGATGCAGGACTTGATCCCAGGACCCTGAGATCATGACCTGAGCCTAAGGCAGAGGCTTAACCCACTGAGCCACCCAGGTGCCCCCATTTTTTTCTAAGGGAAAATATATTCTGATTGCCGAACAAAAAGATTTTCAGATGAACTTGGAAACTGCAGTTTTTTAATTAGGGACTAAGTGGGGGTACCAGAGTGTACTGTTGGGGAGCCAGAGGGTGGCTCATCCCATCACCCTGTTAGCGGCCCCCTCCGACCACACGGCTTGGCTGCAGCTGAGGGCTTGTCCTGCAGGTGTGCATCTCAACAGCTCGCTCCTTCCTGCCCCCCACGGACTGGCCCTGCCTCCCTCCTTTACAGTCATTCTGGAGCTTCCACCGTGATGGGACCAGCCTGTCATCGTCTATAGATCCAGGCTGAATTTGCCTTGTGAGAAGGTTTACCTTCGTTTTCCGGTTCTAGGACTTCCGTGCATATGTCCCTGAGTTGTTGGGAGCAGCAGGTTAATGGGATCACCGGGGGCTGAAACGTGGAGAGGGCCTCGGCTTCTAGTTTTCCATCTCTGTCCCTACCCTGGTCGATGGTTGGGCATTTTCCGAGATACCACTGGTCAGAAATGAGTTGGGGTGAACGTGCACATGGATCCCACACACCCATCACCCATCACAGACAAGCAGCTCGGCCCCGGGTCCTCGGAGGCTCCGTGGGCAGAGGGAGGAGCAGGACAGCTCTGCTCTACCTTAGCCTTGGCTGCCGACACGTTAGATTCATCGGAAAGGAAGGGGAAGCGTGCTGAATTTATTTGACATGTCGAGGGAGATTTATTTGGTTCGTGCACTTCCTTTAATATGTCATGAGTCGGGCGCATTTTTCAAGGTGTTCTCAGAGTGGAGAGGTGGCCCAGGGCCACAGTGCTGACAACTCCAGAAGACAGTGTGAGTGGCGCCCCCTGGGATTGTGCAGTGGACACAGCCTTGACCTCTCCCCCAGCAGCGCTTGCTAGCGAAGCAGGCGCCTTTGTGTAAGAGATGGATTGTCGGTGCCGGACCCACGCAGGCCTCGGAGGGTGTGTTAGTGGTGTTTGTAGTGTGTAAACACCTTTTTACAGCAGATCTCAAACCTCATTTATTAGCAGTTAAAAACACATTATCATTTTAACAGTGCGTGCTCACTAAAGGCTTTCTGTAACATCTGTAATGGTGTAAACATGCCTAATAAAATTTTGATTATAACGTTTATAAGCATTGGGAAGCCATGCTTTACAATCATCTTTTAAATTCTACCAATTTGAAATCCAGTAATTTATATTTTTAATGCTTAAAGTTTCTTTTTATAAATGAATGCGATTTTCAACAGTGTTAAGTAGCTTTTGATAGAAACACTGAGTGAAGATGTGAAATATGTGTAATTTAAATAACCCAGAATTCACTGGGGAAGGATTTTCACATAATTTAAGGAAAATAGAAACTAGAAAAATTTTACCTTGGTTGTCCTATCTGAACTACCTTGGTAGATTTTATAGACTTTTTTATTTTTTTAAGATTTTATTTATTTAGTTGACACACAGAGGGAGAAATCCAGAAGTAGTCAGAGAGGCAGGCAGAGAGAGGGGGGAAGCAGGCTCTCCGATGAGCAGAGAGGCCAATGCGGGACTCGATCCCAGAACCCTGAGATCATGACCTGAGCTGAAGGCAGAGGCTTAACCCACTGAGCCACCCAGGCGCCCAGATTTTATAGACTTTTAAGATTGTGTTCAGAAACCTTTTTTTATGTATTTGAAACACTCTGATATTGTAAAGTTGACTAGTAGTTTAAAAATGAACCATGGAGTAATAGTATATTAAATATGTTATTAAGGATAATCATCAACGTTTACTGTATTTCTTTTTTTTTTTTTTTAAAGATTTTGTTTATTTAGTTGACAGACAGAGATCACAAGTAGGTAGAGAGGCAGAGCGAGGAGGAAGCAGGCTCTGTGCTGAGCAGAGAGCCTGATGCGGGACTCGATCCCAGGACCCTGAGATCATGACTTGAGCCGAAGGCAGAGGCTTAGCCCACTGAGCCACCCAGGCACCCCCGTTTACTGTATTTCTCGACCCGTCTCAATCTCCTTATCTCATTTAATCTCCAGAAAAGTCCTGCAGCCTGTCAGTATTATGTTGTCCCCATTTCAGAGAGGGGAAGACTGAGGCATAAGGAGCCAAAAGCCACCGACCCAGAGGAATCACGTGGGAAACTGAAAGTACAATTCTGGTCTGTCCTCCCTAAAGCCTTTTACCTCCTCTTCCTGCCACAGGGCTTGGAAGTGCATAAAATGCTATCACTTTGTGCCATAATTTGTAGATGATGTCATACTAGCAATTCTGAATGCCTTTCAGAGATATGTGTAAGTCTTATGACTTTGGGGACATGCTCGTGTCAAGTGCAGCCTTGTACAGTGATGCACCAGGCCCCCGAGACACTGTGCTAAATGACGAGACACACTTAGCCAGGATCATTGTCAGAATCAGGAAGTGCAGCAGTTGGCCAGCAGCCGACAGAGGGCTGGGGAAGGAATCCCAAGGGTAGAGTGAGGGAGACGGGTTCTCTCGAGTGCTCCCTCTGTGCCAGGCACCGTGCTAGTCCCGGGACTGGGGAGGCAGGTGCCTAGCCGCCCTGGACAGCTTGGGTCACCCGTCCCAGGTCCCTCAGCCACCTGGGCAGACCCGTTGCCACGCGGAGCATCTGCCCACAGACACATGTCCTCTTCCCACCTTACAGAGCTGGTTGCTGTTGTGCAGCTTGGCCTTTCCCTCACTTCCGCTTTTGTGGTGGCCTTGTCTGAGGGTGCTGTTTCCTTTTGTTTTCGTTGTTAAGTCTGTGAAGTTTGAGGTCATTCCGTGCAGGCCACCTCATTCTTACTGATACACCAAGGAGGAAGCTCTCCATCCTAAGGCGCATCACAGGCAGTCAGGGAAGACCACGGTTTTCTCAGCAAGCCAGCCAGGAGAGTCTGAGAACCCCCTCCCCCTGGGGTGGGGGTGGTTTCCAGCACTCTCTTCTTCTCAACAGTACTTTCCTTGCTTCTCAAAATCTGGGTACTCGAGCAGTTTGCAGAGTATTGGGATGTGGCTAGAGACCTTGGGAGTATATAAGTGAGTTCTGTGCTTGGCTCCTGCTGTCCATAGTTCAGCAGTTAGGATACACCTGGAACCTTCAGTAGAGGAAGCAGGGACTTCTGTGCCCATGGATGTTTGCAGCTTTTCCCAGGCTCTCTGGTGGTGGCTAATCTGATATCCTTGTGTAGAGTCATGAATTCTAGGCACCCTGAGGCCCGGGGGTGAGAGTAGGTGTGTGGTACAGAGCAGGTGACTGGCCATGGGAAGGCTCCTCAACGATGTTCCTGAAAACAGCAGTCAGAAGGCCAGAGTCCACATTTTCCACATCTTCAGATAAGGAGATGAAAATCAGCTTGAATAAATAATTATCATATGTTTTTGACCTGTGTCACCCAGACATTAAATGATCATTTAGTATTTGAGAGAGATGCCTTATGTTTTCAATACTCCATCTCTACAAACATCTCTTGGTCTTTCAACCAAAAATATCCACCATCCTTCCCAAAATTCCTACCTCTTTTTTTTTTTTTGTAATCAAGATGTTACTTGTGATTCACAGGATATTTTAAAACATGCATGGTGAATCTATTGTTATTGGGACCTGGATATACTCTATATTTGAAAATTCACTATAAAAGCCCAAAATAGAATGTCTGTTTTTCGAAAGACCTTTCCAGTTGAGTTGAAGAACTCTAGAAGTTAAAAATGGATTTTTCTCTGTTTAAATACTATTTAAATAAAAATATCCTCAGCCTTTGTGAAACTGGCACCCATGCTTGTTTTGTGAAGCTTTCTACCCAGATACTGGCTTGCCTTTGAGCAAAAACGGTGAAGCTGTTCTTTCTGCTTGGGAACATTTTGGTATTATTTTTCTCACCACTAGTCTGCTCAATTCAAACCAAAAGCAAACCTCAAAGTGTTTATGTGATGTCTCCTGAAACACGCTGAGTGCTTACTGCATTTTAATAAGAGTATCAGTATAAAAAAGTGTTAAAGTGTGCATTGTAATTCATTGTGCATTGTAAGATTTTGGATTCTAGCATATAGTCAGCTCCAGGGTATCCAAAGGAGAAGAGCAGAGGGGAGACAGAGAAAAAGGTGTGTGTGCAGGGAGGGTGACTGTCCCAAAATATTTTAAAGCAGAACATTTAGTATAGGGTTTAGATTATCAAGTGACAGGAACACCCTTGAGACAAACAGGTGTTAAGATGTAGAAATCTTTGGTATATGGAAATTGGGGATTAATGATACTGATCATGTATTTCGGATGAAAGTTGCTGTGGACACACCCGTCATCACGAGCAGCCTCCTCTGAAGGTTTTCTCTCCTGCTCTCCTCTCTCTCAGTCGCTCACTCTTCAGGATTTGCTTGACAGGCAGGTCATCACCTTGGGGAAGAGGAGCTGAGGAGTATTTGGCCTCCTCAGGTAGCAGGTGGGCTCGTGTGTTTGGTGGAGGAGGGAGGGCCTCGTGCAGACACTGTGCCAGCTGCTCTGTGGGAACAGAGTGCTTCTCTTTAAGTGACTATAGAACATTAAAAATCTCACCAGTGCTTTTTGGTTTATGAACTTCATCCACTTCTCTGATCACAAATCAACACAATTAGCCAAAGAAGGTATTTTCCTGTTTGCTCACTCAGGTAATAAAAACCATTTCCACGTAGGAAAAGAAAAAGAAAAAAAAAAGATGATTTACAGATGATTCAAAGTTATTTAAAAACAAATGGAATTAGTGGATTTCTAACTAATAACTATATACTTTCCTGGAAAGTGTGAGTGGCTTTTCTAAATAAGTTTCCTTTTTCTCGTATGCCCTATTTGAGATCTCAAATGATATTACAAAGCTCTAGTAATCAGAACAGTATAATATTGGCATAAAAGCTGACACACCGATAAATGGAATGGAATAGAGAGCACAGAAATAAGCCCACACATGTAAGGTCAATTAGTTTATGGCGAGGGAGGCAAGAGTATACGATGGGGAGAGGACAGTCTTCTCAGTAAATGGAGCCACATGCAAAGCATGAATCTGGATTGCTTGCTATCTTAGACTAGACACAGAAGCCACTTCAAAACGAAGGACTTAAGCTAAGACCTGAAACCATAAAACTTCTGGAAGAACACAGGCAGTTTCTTTTTTTTTTTTTTTTTTAAAGATTTTATTTATTTATTTGACAGAGAGAGATCACAAGCAGGCAGAGAGGCAGGCAGAGAGAGAGGGGGAAGCAGGCTTCCTGCTGAGCAGAGAGCCCGAGGCGGGACTTTATCCCAGGACCCCGAGATCATGACCCGAGCCGAAGGCAGCGGCTTAACCCACTGAGCCACCTAGGCACCCAGGCAGTTTCTTGACATTGGTTTTGGCAGTGAATTTTTGGATCTGATACCAAAATAAAGTCAACAAAAGCAGACTGAACAGGAGGGACTACATCAAACTAAAAATCTGCAGAGGGGAGGAAACTGTCAACAAAATGAGTAGACAACTTGGAAAATGGGAAAAAATATTTGCAAATTATATATCTGATAAGGGGCTGCTATCCAAAGTACATAAAGAACTCATGCAACTCAATAGCAAGAAACCCAATTATCCGTTTTTAAAAATGGGCAGAGGATCTAAACCTTTTCCCAGAGAGGACATACAGATAGGCGACAGCTACATGAAAATGTGTTGAACATTAGTATTAACAACAAAATGCAGATCAAAACCACAATGAGATATCGTCTCCAACCTGTTAGAATGGCTTCATCAAAAAGACAAGACCAACAAGTGTTGGCAAGGATGTGAAGAAAAGGGAACCCTGTGCACTGTTGGTGGGAACATAAATTGGTGTGGCCACTGTGGAAAAGAGGGTGGAGGTTCCTCAAGAAAATTAAAAGCAGAACCACCATATGATCCAGCAATTCCACTTCTGGATATTTATCCAAAGAATATATAACTTGAAAAGATCTGTGCCCCTGCCCCCCGGGTTCACCGCAGCATTGTTTACAATAGCAGGACACGGAAACAACCCATGTGTCCAATAGTGGATGAATGGATAAAGGAGATGTGGTATAGAAACACAGTGGACTGTTATGCAGGCAAAAAACACAATGAAATCTTGTCATTTGCAACAACATGGATGGACCTTGAGAGGATTATGCTAAGAGAAATAAATCAGGGGCACCTGGGTGGCTCAGGTCCTGATCCCAGGGTCATGGGATCGAGTCGCACATCGGGCTTCCTGCCCAGCGGGAAGTCTGCTTCTCCCTCTACCCCTACCCCCGCCCCCCGCTTGTGCTCTCAGTCTCCTTTTTCTCTCTCTCTCAAATAAATAAAATCTAAAAAGAGAGAGAAAGAAATCAGAGAAAGCCAAATCCTGTAAGATCTCACTTATGTGCAGAATCTTAAAAGAACCACAAAACAATGAATCCATTGATAGAGAGAACAGATTGGTGATTGGCAGAAGTGGAGGGGGAGGTGATCAAATGATATGAACTTTTGTATTATAGAGCAAATAAATCATGGGTTGTAATGCACAGCAAGGCCACTGTAGGTAATAATACTGTATTGTACATAGGAAAGTTGCTAGCAGTGTAGGTCTTAAACTTCTCATTACAAGAAAAAAATTTGTAACTATGTGGTGATGGATGTTAGTATAATATTATGTTGATGATTTGACAACATATACATATTTCAGCTCATTATGTTGTCACATATGTCTAGTATATCTCAATTAAAAAATCTTAGTAGGTATCTAAGAAAAATTATGGTTTATTCTTTTGTTTTTGTCTTTATTATTTATGTGTATATATACATATATAATTTATAGATAAAATACAAAAATGTAGGCATATGTATATATGTGTATACTGATCTATGCTTTATATTTCCAAAGGAAAGGAAACTTACCTAGTTATACTTCACAAATGAATATACAGACTGTAACTGTTTTTCTTTTTGTTTTTCCCTTTGAGGAAGAAGAGGTTATGAGGGAGGATCATACATGAGTGGGTATTTCTAAAATTATTTCAATAGAAGGATTAAAGTTTTTGTTGTTATTTTTTTTCCCTTTATAACTCTTACTCAGTGTCTTTTTTCCCCCTTTACTTTTGGTTAGCTTCTTTTTCCATAATTACATTTGCCCATAATTATGCTTGAACAGTCTTGGGAGAGAAACTCCATGGCTTTCTGAAAACGTCTTCTCTCATATAAACTTGCCCAGATGAGTTATAGGAGGAACCGTCCTCTCTGGTTTCAGAATGAGTTGAAGCTCTGTGTGGGGGACTTTCCGAATGAGAAAAGCACGCCACGCTGTGTGGTTGGCCGGTACAAGGGGAAGGGACGCAACAGCTGTCGCTAACCTGTGAAACGTGCCTTTGGGTCAAAAGCAGTATTTGGAAACTCTTAACTTCCATTGGTACAGGGCATTCGATGCATCAAGAACCATCTTCCTATGGTAACAAAACCATGATAGAGCCATTCAGATTATGAATGTGTTTATTCATTCCCTTTATATTATGTTTTCTCTAGTAAAGGCACAAGCCGAAATCATGAAATGTGTCTTATTGCCAGAAGCACCCTAAGTGGGCAAATACGTCTTTAAAGGGCTTCCTGGAGGGGCGCCTGGGTGGCTCAGTGGGTTAAAGCCTCTGCCTTCGGCTCAGGTCATGATCTCAGGGTCCTGGGATCGAGCCCCACCTCGGGCTCTCTGCTCTGTCAGGAGCCTGCTTCCTCCTTTCTCTCTGCCTCTCTGTCTACTTGTGATTTCTGTCAAATAAATAAAAAAAATATTATTTTAAAAAAGGGGGCTTCCTGGAGATTGCTACGTACAGCATATTGTAATATTTGAGGGATTTACGTTAATGCGTTATAACTTTATTAAATGCTATTAAAACAAACAAACAAACCTGATGCTCTAAATGTACTGCCCATAGTGTGTGAGACAGTTCTGTCTGACCCTTAACATATACAAAGTTGTTTAGTCAGTTTTAGAAATCTGTAATTGTGAAGAGGGGAGAGAGAGCTAGCGCTTATTGACTGTCTCTGTCCTGGTGTATCCCGTCAGCGATCGCTTCCAGGAATTAAAGCCATCTTGGGGGGCAGATGACCTTTTTAATTTTATTTATTTATTTTTTTAAGCTGTAGCTGAAATGTGAGAATTAAAACCTGGGCCTTCTGTCCCACAGCTAGCAAGTGGCAGAACCAGGAATGGAGCCTCAGTTTGTCTGAAAAGAAAAACCCTTGCTTTTCCCGGTGTGCCCTGTTGTCTCGGTTTACTTTCTCTTCTTATCCTAAAATGAAACCAGAGGATCTCATTTCACCCGATTAAAGCTAGGTAACTACTTGTAAGCTAGAACTTTGAGTTGATGGAACCTTCATCCCTGTGATCTGAAACTGCTTGCCAAAATGCTTAGGAAATGTTACCTTTTGAAGACTTTTTAACAAACTCTGAGACACTAATTTCTTGGAGTCGGGGTAGGCGGTGAAATTCTCATTGGCACAGGTTTTAAAGTAATGTATCTTCATTATGGGAAAAACTGTTCTTGTTACTGGGCTCTGTTGCCATTATACTTCGTAGGATCATTTCCCCCTTGATCAGAAGACTTTCTGGGCAGCAGCTTTAATTTATGTCCCCATTTTGGGGGAAGATCTGAAAGAGTAGGTGTCCATACTATAAACGGTGTTTCAGAATATAGATTTAGAGACAGGATATAAAATTTTCGTAAGTGTTTCCTAATTGCTCATTCTTTTGTACGTTGATATGTTCTGAGGCATGTCTAGCCAAATGCTGCTCTTTAAACATGAAACTGCCCTGTCAGTTTATGGTTTGTGTGAGAGAAGAATGGGGTTTTTCTCCTGGTCAAGCTAAAAGAAGATCAAGGGTAAAAATAAGAGAGACAGCGTAGAAATAGACTATTTCTATGGCTGTAGAAATATGACTATAAAAATAGACTATGACTAAACTGTGTTGTAAACTATGGGAAAAAAGACTATCATGGGCAAACATTTTTAATTATAATTAACCCAAATGTTGGGATATAACAGAAGAACCTAAATAGAAACTTGCAAGTCTTAAGGACAGGAGACCAATGGAAATGTTCTAAGGCCCTGGGGAGACGGTGTGGGGATTTCCCAGACTCCATAGCCCTGGGGGCAGAATTGACTCCATGGCATGACCCAAAGCAGAGTGGTGGTGGTTGAGGAATGTGTATGAACGTTGTGTACTGATTCAACCAGGATATGTTTGGAGAGAAAAGAAAACACCAATTTTCCTTGTCCAGCTTTATCAAGCCCCAAGCAAATCAAGAGACGACATAAGGGTTGCCTGGGTGGCTCAGTTATAAAGCGTCTGCCTACGGCTCAGGTCATGATCGCAGGGTTTAGGGATCGAGCCCCGCATCGGGCTCCCTGCTCCGCCGAGAAGCCTGCTTCTCTTGCTTCTGCTCCCCCTGCTGTGTTCCCTCTCTTGCCGCGTCTCTATCTCAAATCTTAAAAAAAAAAAAAAAAAATAGAGACAACATAAGAACAGGAGGGGTAAACACAAAGTGTGTCATTCGGTGGCTTCCAGCCTTTTCCCAAATAAATAACATTATGATGAACATCTTGGTGCATAGTGATTGTTCCAGATTTAAGAGGTTTTCTTGTTTTGTTTTGTTTTAGTGAAGAATGTCACAAGTAGGATGACAAGGGGGGACGTACACTTGCACCATTCTCAGTGAAGAGAAAGGACCTACAATTTTCTAGGATCAGAAAAAATGGCTTCTTTCTTCTCTGTGTTTCAAGTAGAATCTACTTGAAAGCTATTAGCTCTCACCGCTCACAGCTCTCAGCAAGATGGAGAAAGCGTCTGCTCTGTATTTGGCTACTTTACTCTGTCAATTGTGATGCCAATCTGAGGGCCTTGGAGTATTATATTTGGAGTCTAGTATTTAGTTGACTTATCTGACTGATGAGTGTGTAAATAATTGGATTGATACCAGTGTTTATGCCCTGGAAGTTAAGATATGCAGATAGAATATAGTCTGCCTTCTCTCCCCCACTTTAGATGTAGTTACCAAAAAAATATTATTAATATGCTTTTTTTTTGCAGAGAATTGGAAGGATCCTCATACTCAAAAATTATAGTCACTCATAATTGTAACATCCAGTAATAGCAGCTGTCACTTTGAACATATAATTACATATGTATAAATTTTAAAATGCAGTTGGGGTAATATAGTATGTTTCGTGGCATTCTCCTTTGATAATATCTGCCACTAGTGCTCTAGAATGTCATTAAAATTCCTCATAGACCTCAGTTTCAAATAACTCCGTGATATTTTGCCTCATATTAGTTTGTTAGACTTAATGGTCTCTTGCTGACTTATGATTAGTTTGTTTCCGTTTTATTTAATGGGTATCATGGAATCCCTTTTTCCACTTTTATAACTAACTTGCCTGATTTGATGGTGTTACATATTCCTTGATCAAAAATAGCTTGCTTCTTGTTCATTAAAAAGTCTGAGCATTTGGGGCGCCTGGGTGTCTCAGTTGGTTAATCTTCTGACTCTTGATTTTGCCTCCGGGTCCTGAGATCAAGCCCTGCCTGTGGGGGCTCCGTGCTTCCTGGGGAGAGGGCTTGAGATGCTCTCTCTCCCTCTCATTCTGCCCATCCCCCGCTCCACTGGCACAGGTTCCTTCGTGCTCTCTCTCAAATTAAAATTAAAAAAAAAAGTCTGAGCATCTGAGAACCTAATTCAAGATTGTAATATTCCATTTTTGTGTTTATCCTGCAATAATTTTAAGAAAAAAATTCTTTGCACTTTAAATATCTGTTTTAGGAAGTTGTCCTTGTTAGCTTCAGTTTGATCAACTTTCATTCGCAGTCCCATGAAATATAAAGGGAACATCTTTGTGCTGGGTAGTCAGACTATAGTGCAAGCCAAGATGGGACAGGGTTCCTGTTCTTCTAGAGCTTATTGCTTGGTCAGAAAGTATTCTGTTAAATAATTACTTAATAATTCAGGTGCCTGGGTGGCTCAGTTGGTTAAGTGTCGGCCTTTGGCTCAGGTCCTGATCTCCAGACCCTGGTAGTGAGCCCCTTATCGGGCTTCCTGCTCAGTGGGGAGCTTGCTTCTCCCTCTCCCTCTGCCCCCCGCTCCCCCACTCATGCTCTCTCAAATAAAATCTTTTAAAAAATAATTAAATTATTATAGAATTATACTCGCAATAACTATTATAAACCAAAAGTTACAGTGTAGCCCTAGAACATACACTTGAGGAACTAATCTGGTAGGAAAAGACAATTCTTCAGTTAAAAGCATTCTCATTAATTTCATTCTCTTTTGTGCCTTCTATTTAAAATAGAAAGCCTCTGTGTGGTATCTGAGGAGTTGGCACAAACCAGAGGATACAATGCAGACACTTTATTCATGTGTTTTGCTCTCACCAAATATACCCAGTCTGGAGGAGAAGGAATCATTAATCCTTCTGGTTGAGTATTTGAGTTCTGAGCTGGAATTTTTTTTCTGAACTAGCAGATTTCAGGGTATAAGTTGAATTCTTCCAGCCAGAGTGGCAGTTTTGAAGCGTTAAGACTTTATCACGATTAAGAACCATTGGCTTGCTCACCAAGCAAATTAAGCACACAATAAGCAAAATGATGTAGACGTGTGCCTGAGACTCGGGTCCTATGAGGCCAGCGCTGGTTATGACGTCAATACAGCGAGACATGGGACAATATTGTACGTCATTTAGGGGAATTGTGCTCTGTGGAATATTTATGGAAAGGATGAGTTAGTATTTGGTTCGTATACATTTTTTTTTAATATTTTATTTATTTATTTGACAGAGATCACAAGTAGGCAGAGAGTTGGGCAGAGAAAGAGGAGAAAGCAGGCTCCCCATGGAGCAGAGAGCCCGATATGGGGCTCGATCCCAGGACCCTGGGATCATGACCTGAGCCGAAGGCAGAGGCTTTAACCCACTGAGCCACCCAGGCGCCCCTGGTTCGTATACATTTGATGGCTCAGCAGTTTACTTAGCAGAAGTCAGGTAGTGGGTGAGAAAGGCTGTAAATGGTTGTTCTGGGGTCTGGGTTAGATTCAGCCTTGATCCGATGCCAGAGGTGGCAGAAAAGCAGAGATACAAGGTGGTTAGTTAATAAAGAAACAGAAGTGAAGAATACAGAGCTGAAAGTCAAGCTAAATGCCCTAGCATTAATTTGGTGGTCAAGTAGTGCTAGTAGGGTAACTGGGCAGAGTGAGAGGCTTTGAAGAGGAAGGAAGTATCTTGAATTTAGTCAGCATGTCGTGTGGATCCTTAGACTGTGGGAACGTGGTACTCTTAAAAGAATTAACACCCGTGTGTCCTTCACATAAATCCACAGCTGTTTACATCTTGTCCCATGTACCATCTCTCCCTCTACTATTTTGGGTTTCGTCTGTGGTGTATTTGAAAGTATTTTAAAAGTGTTTATCGATTTTCATGAGTTGACTTTGTATATGGCCACGTGGCGGAATTCTTTCTTACCCATTTTTACCAATTCGCTTGATTTTCTTGAATTTTTCTAATTAGATCAAGCAGCTGTGCAAATAAATGATTCTGTTTCTTTGTTTACAATTTTCATACCTCTAAATTTTTTTCTTCTTATCAAATTGTCCAGAACCTCTAGTGAAGCATTAAGTAGTTATCACTGGTAAAATTCTGCCTTTAATGGGAATGCTTCCTATGGTTCACAGTTGAATGTAGTGATTGTAGTTAGCGCCTGGTGGATATGCTTTACATAGTTTTAGCAATTATCTTCTTTTTTTTTTTTTAAAGATTTTATTTATTCATTTGATAGAGAGAGAGAGATCACAGGTAGGCAGAGAGGCAGGCAGAGGTGGGGGAGCAGACTCCTTGCCGAGCAGAGAGCCCAATGTGGGGCTCGATCCCAGGACCCTGAGCCCATGACCCGAGCTGAAGGCAGAGGCTTAACCCACTGAGCCACCCAGGCACCCCAGCAATTATCTTCTAATCATAACTTTTTGGGTATTTTGCTAAGAATAGGTATGGAATTTTATCACTTGAGATTTGGCTTCTGTTGTTATATTGTTCCTTAATATGTCTAGGTAGTGAATTGTAGTAATAGATTTTCCTTTTTCTTTCTTTTTTTTTTTTTTTTTAAAGATTTTATTTATTTGACAGAGAGAGATCACAAGCAGGCAGAGAGGCAGAGAGAGAGGGGGAAGCAGGCTCCCTGCTGAGCAGAGAGCCTGACCTGGGGCTCGGTCCCAGGACCCCGAGATCATGACCTGAGCCGAAGGCAGCGGCTTAACCCTCTGAGCCACCCAGGTGCCCCAGTAATAGATTTTTCTGAGCCTGATGCAGAGCTTGATATCATGACCCTGAGATCACAGCCTGAGCAGAAACCAAGAGTTGAACCCTTAACTGACTGAGCCACCCAGGCACCTCTGATGCTGCTATATTTTAAGTAGGTCAGTGAATGTGGACATGATTGTGGCTAATGAATTACAGATCTATTTTTTTTTTTAAGATTTTATTTATTTGTTTGACAGATCACAAGTAGGCAGAGAGGCAGGCAGAGGGCTGGGGGGGTGAAACAGGCCCCCTGCGGACCTGAGAGCCTGATGTGGGACTCGATCCCAGGACCCTGAGACTGTGACCTGAGCCAAAGGCAGAGGCTTAACCCACTGAGCCACCCAGTAGCCCCTACAGATCCATTTAGAAGTTTTGCTTTTATATATTTTTATCATTGATATCCTTCTTACATCAACAGATAATAAAAGTATAGCTACTGTTACAGGGAGGACTGCAGAATTCTTGGTTGAAAAAAGGTCCTCAGACTTGAAGTTGTAGGGAATTTGTAATCTGGATACTTAAAAACAAATCTCATACTCCTCCTTGCCCTCCTTCTGATATTTTGCAAGGGAGTCTGTTATCTAGAAGAGGATCTTGATGTCAGTCTGGACACCCTGCAGGTTCACCCACTAAAGAAGCTTTCAGAGGCTGTCTCAGTTCTCCTTTTATTTTCTGTAAGATTCAAAAAACTAGTGATTGCATTATAGTGTTATGAAATAGTTCATGGTAAAGCTTTACGATCAATTGCGTATCTCCTGACATTCGCGCTCTGGGACATTTTCGTTAATAACTGCTTCCTCATATGCTCAGGGTTGGTTAAGATGTTCCTTTCTTGAATATTTAATATTACAACTTTTTCTAAATAGATAAGAATTAGTGAATATAAAATTTAATTTTTCTTCGAAGGGCAAGGGGTGGTTGGTATTTCTTCAGAATCCTTTCTACAAATCGATCATTGTTCAGTAAACATAGGATGTGCAGCATATTGGGTTTTGACTTGAGAAATCCCCGAAGCCAGCATATAGAGTTGTCATGTCTCCTTAGTGTGGGAAGGAAGGAATCTAGATAATCAGATTTATCCTGGTAACTATTGTGTCTGTTTTTAAAAAATTCCTCAGAGTCTTTGGGAGGGCTAGCTGTATTTCTTCCCCTTTTCGTAGACTCCATCAGGCTGTAAATGCAAATTCCAGAAAGATCATTTTTAAAACCAACATGCTGCTGTAAAATGTAAGGCACTTTGATCAGGGAGCATTTGCTGGTGTCGGTATTGCCAGTGATTTAGATAATGACAATTTGGTTCAGAAAGTTAAAAAAAAATAGCCTTGACTTTTACATAAAAATAGGACCTTAGAAAAGAAACGATGCATGTTGAGTCCTGAGTAAGCATAATGGATGATCTCTTTCTCTCTCTCTCTTTCTCTGAGAAAGCCAAATTATAGGATGGTTAATATCTTAAAGGATTCTTATCTCAGATACTGGGATGCCCAGATACAAAGGGGACTTGCTGAGATGCTGTCTTGGTAATGAAACTCAGCAAATCAGAAGCCTCTTTGGGTCCTCAGTCATGTTATGTAAGTGGTCATACAGATGGATTTTTAACTCTGATTCTCCTAAGTTGCGTTCCTGTCCATTAGCCGGTGGAAGGTATTTGAAAATGCAAAATAAGAAGAATGCACCGCTGTTACTTTAAGAAGGAAATTAAGTAGGGAGGGAAAGGGGGATGTTGTGACTGCTGACATTTGTGGCCTCTGTTCATTTGCGTAAGAGGTGGACGGGCTTCTCTGTAGCTGCGGTTGCCATGGAGAGGTAGTGGGGGAGGACTCCCAGGACCCAGCCTGGGCGAGCGATTCCGTCTCAGAGCTGCTCCAGAACATGACGTGGAGGGGCAGGGAGCTCAGGTGTGCCACGGCTGCACAGCTAATGGGGGCTGGCTGACCTACCATGGCTGGTAACGTGACTGTGCACAGACCCCTGGGTGTGACAGACATGTTTGTGGAAGTGCCTGTGGATTCTCTATGTGAAGTGAAAGGATTGTAATGTTGTATGTATTCCCCCCCCCAATACGATTTCTTCCACGCGAGATGTGATTAGAAGAGTTTAAACATATTTAACCCAAATGTACACCCTTATTAGCATAGGAAACTAACTTCGGTTGGCATGTTTGCATATAGATAAATGACATAAATACTAAGTCAAATAAATTCCGATGGGAATAATACACTCCGAAAAATCTAACATGGTAGATCAAACTGCAGCCAGAAATGAATGTGTTACTAACCTGGAGTCATTATATTTCCAGAAGAGAGAGAGCGGTATAGCTAGAGAATACAGCAGGAAGGAAAACAAAAGTTGTAAGGATTCTTCTCCACTAACAGGTAGAAGAAAATCAGTTGTGTGTTTTTTAGATGAATATGCTTGATCTTAACAGATGAATTCTAAAGATTTTGTCATCCGTGTATTTTGGGGGGAGAGTTTCAGATCAGATAGAGAATTGTGGTTAATGAGTTTCTGGTGTGATCATTTTAGGACATTATTGTTTTCACATAACTGGTAAATTGAATCTGATGATATATTAGACTTTTGTTTTCTCATGGGTATCATTGTGGATAATGCCTTTGTTTAAAAACAAATGTGATTGGTAATTTTAACTAATTTTAACTTTAAACGGTTTTAATTGTTTTCTAAGTAAATCTATGTTTCTCTGAAGGAAATCATATAATGTGCTCAATTTACCAAGTTTAGGGAAACTTGACTTCTTAATTTTCTGTTCAAATCTGAATGAAAGCTGAATATTAATATTGTTTTATAATAGTAGTTGAGTCAGAAATGGCTTAGGTGACGAGTAGATTGTAAGGTTGTTACTGTCCTTGACTGCTTAATGCATGCTAAAACTTAGTTTAAGAATGACCACTAATCACCTAATTTAGTCCATGAAAGAAATGCCAAGCCAAGTGGTTGTTTTTTGTTTTTGTTTTTTTGTAAGGTAGGGTTATTAAAATTTATACACAGTATCATATAGAGTGGTACACACAGTGCTTCTGAAAAGATTTGTAAAATATGGAATGACAGAATTTACTTGGAAAATGTTATTTCAAGTTAGGGTACTTCAGAAAGTGTTCAATAAATATTTATATATATAAAACTAGTCCTTAAATGATAACCTTATTTGGCTTACTAAAAATTTCTATTTCTTTTGTGTTGGGGATATTGTATATTAAAAATACATTTCCTTACTTATTAAATATAATATCTAAAGACAAAAGTTTGTGAGTTATTAGGTACAGATATTGGTGAATTTGACATTTTCATTGTTTTTCTTAATTTTTAAATTAATTCCAAGGTATGCTGATTCAACAAGGAAACCAAAATTCGTTTTCTTGATCACTCATGCAAGTCAGAAGGCTATGAAGTATTTGCATATTTGCAAGATAATTTTTTTTCAAAGGTTTATTTATTATTTTATAGGAAGAGAGAAAGAGAGAATGTTGGCGGGGCGGGGGGGGATCTCAAGCAGACTCCCTGCTGAGTGCTGCACCCAGCCCAGAGCCTGATCTCAGGACCCTGAGATCATGGGTCAGAGATTGTAGTCGTGAGATCATGACCTGAACCAAAACCGAGAGTCAAATGCTTAACTGACTGAGCCACCCAGGTGCCCCTATAGCATATCAAGTACAAGCTGAGTATTTATTTATTTGATAGACAGAGATCACAAGTAGGCAGAGAGGCAGGCAGAGAGAGAGGAAGGGAAGCAGGCTCCCTGCTGGGCAGAGAGTGGGTCCCAGGCTTGATCCCAGGACCCTGGGATCATGACCTGAGCTGAAGGCAGCGGCTTTAACCCACTGAGCCACCCAGGCGCCCGAAGCTGAGTATTATTCTAAACAGTTCCCCTTGTTGTCTCTTCTCAACTTTGTGAGGTGGATGTTGTTTTCTTACCCATTTTATGGATGAGGAAACGGGGATTTGGAGGATCGAGTCACTTGTCCCTGGCGAAGGGAGAAAAGCTCTGTGTTCAGGATGGAACCCCAGGTTCCCGTGTCTTAGCCAGGTGACATAGCAGAGGTTAGACTTGCTCATGCCCAATTTTTTTGGTAGGTTCTTAATGATGGAATACATGTGAATACTTTAATTTTAGTGCTAATGTGAAGACTGCTCCCCCTACCCCCATGTAGTAATTATTTGCTAACATGCATTATTATTCATAATGTTAAAATATAAGATAGTAATCAAAATTATGTTTTGTTCTATTTGAAAACCAAAGATGTGATTAAAGTAATACTGAACGTTTTTTCAGATATCCTTTCAAATACGTGTCCATTTACACAGCAGGGTTTCTCGACCTTGGCAGTGAGGGACATTATGGGCTGGATCGTTCTTTGTTGTGTGGGCTGTCCTGTGTGTCAGTAGGATGTTTAGCAGCGTCTCTGGCCTCCACCCACTAGATGCCAGCTGCAGCGCCTCCCCTTCAATTGTGACTTCCAGAAATATCTCCAGACATGGTCGGAGGCCTTTAGGGGGACAAAATCATCCTTGACTAAAGACCCTATTGGAGATATGGAGGGGTTATTCAAGTAAATAAACATAATATAATTACAGAGTGTGTTGAGGACTTTGATGGAAAAGACCAAGATGCTCTAGTAGGCATAACCGTGAGGAAGCAGGTTGGCTGTCATGGCTGCACATGGAGTGTGGGTTCGCCCGCAGGGAAGGGCATGAAAAGACACGAAGGCCAGCGCAGAGGCAGTGGGCAGGGTCTCAGTGAGAGGTGAGGGCCTGCACCGGTTAGTGGGGCTGGACAGTTTGGAGGGCTTTCTGGAGGACGACCCAGACGATTTGGGGTTTGCTAGAGTATTACAGTGCTGACAAGAAAGAGTGAAGAACAAGGGGGGTTAGAGAGGTGGGTGCTGGGCAGTATGCAGCACCAGCAAGGCCAGCCTTGCTCACCAGCCAGGTGAACCCTCAGCGTGTCCGTGTGGCCATGCATGGGGCTCACATGGGTTTCTCAGCAAAGTTACAAGTGACCGAATGTCCTAAACCTTTGTGAATGTTGGAAACCATGAGTCTCATATCTGCAGCTGCCAAGTGAGTTCATATGTAAGACGTGAAGGATCTGCCTTGTTTTGCAGTTTAGATGTGATCTCGAGAACTGGGAGGTCTCCCGTTGTGGCCAGTGGTGTGCCTCTATACACGCTACTGCTTCTTCCTGGGTCCCTGCCCGCCTGCCTGTCCCTGCCCTGATTTCTGTCCTTGGCCCCAGAGCTTTCTCCTCGAATGCATCCACTTGTGAAGTGAGTAATTTTTTGGACATCAAATGATTATCTTGCTTTTGAGTCACAATTTCGAAATTTGCAGATTTCTTAAAGCAGTGCATCTCTGTAGTGGGCACAGCATACGCCATCAATCTAACAAGCGGTAAGGACACAGCAGCCCAAGCCCTTGCTGTGGCACAGCATTCAGGGAAACCTGATGGAATTTCTGTCTTCAGGTAGCAGATAACCTCAACAGGCTGTTTTCTGAGGCCCTTTTAGTCAGCAAGATCGAATGAGCCTAACTTAGTGATTAACAATAACTTTTGTTAATAAGCCTAGGTAAAATCACTGAGTTGTGACCGCACGTTCAATGCTAGTATTACCAAAATTGCAATGCCGGTTACCTAGCTCAGCAGTGATGACCAACACTCTCCCCCAACCCCCACCGCATTGTGTGTGGCTGAGTGTGTCAGGGATTCCTGTGGTAGTAAAGGAGAAATTCCTTTTTGTACCTGAACTGAGGCCTTGCAGTGCATAGGTCTGGCCTAGGGGAGGCAAAAAGGAAAGAGAAGAGAGAAGCCGCCTTCCCTGACAGCTTTGCGGAGTTTTCATTTCTTGGTCTGCCCTCCTCTCCTCCACGCTCCCCACTCCAGTTATGTTGATCTGCTAGGTCAGCCATTGGTTGCTTTGTTTTCCTCTGGGGGAAGGGCTTTTTCACCTCCCTTTTTCCGTCCTGAGTCTTCTAGTCTGTTCATTTGCTCTGACAGATAGGAATCCGGCCACATTGGAACACATGCCATGTTTGTGCGCGCCCCACGGGGATGGGCTTTCCTCTCTGCAGGTAGCTGAACAATCACAGAGATGGAAGAGAGGCTTCCATGTAATAGAGACTTGAAGCCATAAATGAGACCACGAATAAGAATGGGTAAATGGGATACAGTTGAATGCCGTTGGAGAGAGACTTCTTTACAGACAGTGGTACGGAACAAATCAAGCTCTGTGGGATGTGTAGGAAGGGAAGGAGCTTTCTCTGCTGGATTCACTAGAAGTTTCTGAGAGTCAGGTGAAGCTTGGTAATGAAACACTGGTGAGGTCTGGGTAGATTCCGGGGGCCAGGGTGATGGAGCGACTGTGGTAAACCTTTCTCATGGAGGCAACGATTTGATAAAAGCATGAAAGAAACAACCTGACCCATGTCCGTGCTTAATGCAAGAGGAGTGGGGGTAGTTAGTGTTGGTGTGTACTAGAGTGCCCCGCATTGCCCCCGAGGCAGAACGCCATTTTGATGGGCACAGAGCGCTGTCGCATAGAAGCGGTGTAGGAGAAATCAAGTGTGGTGTTAAGAAGGGCACATTCTGGAGGCAGTCTGTCCGGATTCCAACCTGGCACTTCTCCTTACTATCTCTGTGAAGTCGGTCTCTGTGTGCCTCAGTTTGCTCCTTCTTCCTGTGTAGGTTTTCTGTGAGGGTGGAGTAGATTCCTGCAGTAAAGTCCTCAGAACAGTGTCTAGCACCTAGTAACAGATTTGTGCTGTTTTTTTTTTTTTTAAAGATTTTATTTATTTATTTGTCAGAGACAGAGAGAGAGCGAGCGAGCACAGGCAGACAAAGAGGCAGGCAGAGGCAGAGGGAGAAGCAGGCTCCCTGCCGAGCAAGGAGCACAATGTGGGACTCGATCCCAGGACCCTGGGATCATGACCCGAGTCGAAGGCAGCTGCTCAACCAACTGAGCCACCCAGGCGTCCCAGATTTGTGCTGTTTTTGATAGCTTTGTCCCCAGTAGGCTCTGAAGGAGGATGAGGGCTTCCAGGCAGGTGTTAAGGGAACACCCCTGAGTTTGGGGCAGTGGTGGAGGAAGGGCAGGCCCCCTGCACTGTGGGTATCCCTAAAAGGCAGTGTTGCTCATACCAGAAGAGGGTTTTCAAGAGCAGGGATTCTAATGATGGGTTGGAGCAGGTAACCTAAGATGTCTCCATTGGTTTTTGAGAAATGTTTGTGTGTTAATCCTATTTTGCTGGTTTATTTAACATATGTTTTAGTTTAAAAAAGAGTTAACCTTATTAGCTATCCAAAGTAATTACATCATGGTGATCGCTCATGTGTTACAATATTGTAACTGAAAAGAGCTAAAATTTTCTTAAGTTTAGCGATATTTTAGCATGTTTTCACCATGGTTTGCCTAACTGGGTCTGTATAATGCCGGCCTCTAAAGCAAATGACAGCAGTTGATAAATGACTACAAAGCTATTTTTGGCTTGACTAGTTAGATCCATACATGTGAAGTTACAAGCCTAATTACTGTTATTTTTGGCCAGAGTCCTTGCAAGTGTGGGAGTTAGCCAAGTACTTCCTTTGTGAAAAAAATGACATTTGTTCATTGTTTCAGTTGTTATGATTGCTAAAAGTCTATGAGTTGTGTATGTGTGCATGTTTGTGTGCTTGCACTACAAAGATTTGAATTGGGAATTCCATATTGTAAAATTTATAATAAATACTGATTCAGGGGGCACCTGGATGGCTCCATTGGTTAAGTGTTGGCCTTCGGGGCTCAGGTCATGATCTCAGCGTCCTGGGATGGAGCCCCATGTCTGGCTCCCAGCTCAGTGGGGAGTCTGTTTCTCCATCTGTCCTTACCCTCTGCTTATGCTCGCTCTCTCAAATAAATAAACAAAAATCTTGAAAAGACAGAAATAAATAAATAAATATTGATTCAGGACCACTCCAATGGTCCTAAAAGGCCCAGTGCTGTCGTTATCTTAGATGTTATTATTCAGCAACAGTGACGGCTCCTAGAAGACATAGGCATGTATGCATGTAATGGCATGTGGATATATTTCAAATAAGGTAATATGTATAACAACATACATGTAATACACACACATCATCTGTTATACATATCTACATGCACAAATATACAAAAATTGTATGAACTGTTGTTTGACCATTCAGGCCCAGAGCCTCAAATAATCATTTGTGTTTATGTTCCTAAAATATAATCTAATGTAAACAGTGGATTTGATAATGTATTTTGTAAGTGTTATTCATTTCAAAATCAGTTTAGGGAATGTCTGTCTGAGTGTGTTGGCCAGTAATCAAAAGCTAATTCAAGTCCATGGCTGGCCCTTCACACTGTGGACCCCACAGACCACCTGTGTATTTGTGCACTTCCTTACCATTGTGTATTTGTAATGACCTAAATCACTCAGAAGTTAATACCTTCCACATTATAAATTATGGCATAGAATATTAGTAACTGGAAATAATTGTATTTTATGTATTTCATTTCTTACATTTGTGACACTATGCAAAGTTTGGGAGCTTTTGTCGTAATGGCTTGAGTGGAAAGTTATTTACTAGTCTAAGATCATTTCTTCACTTATAGCACAGAAAAAAATAGTAAGGATTGTTTAAAAGATGTAGCTAATACCAAGTTTGGAAATTGGTAAGGTCACTTTTCTTGTTGTTATCAAATTTTTAATTCTTCCCCACTTACCATACTCTACAGTATGGGATGGTTAGGATTTATGGCATTTGTTTGATGCCAGCGTCCAGGTGATCGGGCAGCTGACCTGCTGTGTGTCTAGCACTGTTCTTAGGACTCAGGGCTGATCAGCACCTACCTGGTCTCTGCCCTCATGAGCCACCGGGCCAGTGAGGAAGCTGACTTCAGGTAGGCCATTACCCACAGTGCCATGAGCCACCTGCCGTGGTAGAAGGTTTTGGGGTTTACAGGAGTACCTAGTGGGCCCTGACTTGTTCTTCATAAACTACACAATGTTAGGGTATTTTGGTTTATTTTGACTTTAATTCCCCCCCTTCAAGATTGTGCCTGTAGTTGATGACTCAAATTGTTAGATTCTGTCTGTTTTCACCTTGCTTCTCTCCCTTCTACCACCTACTTACAATTTTTCATATCCTTTTAACTCCTGATTCTTGCTGGTGAGGGGATTACCCTTTGGCAAGGATGCAAATTGGACTGTTTTGAGGTGAAAAACAGACTTGTTATCTGACCTCTGAATATTTTGCCTAACGTGCTGAGTTGAATAAGTTAAAGGAAGTGTAAAGAACAGTGTGTTGCGGTACTTAACAGCGGTATTACTGTCATTCAGTAAATGTTAATGTAGACTTCGTTTGCAAGGAGGAAACTGGCATTAATGACTTTGGAAACATGGAATGATAGTTTAAGTGAGAATACTGAAACAAAATCTGAGCACATGTGTATACATTTAATATGTGTATGTATGTAATATACATAGTAGATGAATTTTTTAAGCATTAAGCACTTCTATACTCTTAGAGAATTGAAGCATTCAGTTCTGATGTTGATTTGGCTACGCACACTTATGTACATGTACATACGTATATATATCTTTGTACATGCCTAGATATGTAAATGAGCAAGTAATACATTTTCAGTATGAATAATGCATACACTTAGTTTTTTCTTTTTAAAGATCAACTGGTACAGAATCATGTACAATGAAAAAGTTCTCTTTTCTCCCTTCTCCAGCCCCTGTTCTTTATCCCAATATGAAGAGGCACCCACTCATACTAATTTCTTTGTCACTTTTTCAGAAATGTTTATCCAGCTATGACAACATCATTTTTTAAAAACTGAATTACATAAAATTAAAAAACCCCCACAGAACCTGAATTGTATAATGTATGCTGGTCTGAACCTCTGATGTTTTTTAAATTTAGGATTCTCATACACTCCAACAAGTCATTGCCCAAATCCCTGGGGTTATACACTGAAATTGAAAGCAAAAGCCATACCATTAGGAAAACATCTAGTAGCAGGCTCACTCCTGATGCAGTTTGGTTCCACCCAAACCTCCTGCGGGGCCTTTAGGCTGCCATCGATTCCCATCCATTCGATCAGTGTCTTTCAGTGTCTTTGTCAGTGTATTGCGGAATTTTAAAAATTTTCTCGCTCATAATAGTATTATTTACAAAATAAGTATTTGAAATAGTATGAGAGCAAAGTACTTTCAGTTTTCTCTGGTGACTAAACATGCTGAAACACAAACCAGAATCCTTGAAAATAAACATGAAGTCTAGACTCTTAATTCCAAGTCTATGTGTCCGGCCTTGACCAGTCAATAAAGTTCTGTTTAGCTTCCCTTCGAGTATCTCTTCTGGAATAAGCCTTTATTCCCTTGGACTCATGTTCCAAACTCATTATCGTGTCTACAAATGGACTTCCCATCCCAGAGAAGCCTTTTTTTTTTTTTTCCGTTTATTCATTGATCTCTGGATTCCTAAACGCAAGGAGAATCCTTGCTCTGTCATCTGTGTATGTGGCTAAGGTTGGAGAGATGTTGGGGGGAAAGCAGGTCATTTGCCTCTGTGACGTGTGGTGTGGCTGCGTCAGTTACCTAGCCAGCAAACCTGAACCTTCCACATCATTTGTGACTCTCTGATTACTTTCCTGGTATGTTAACGTTTTACCACGTTCTCCGTTCAGCCTGTGTATTGATTTACTTTCTGCCATGCTACACCTACTCATGGTGCCCCACATGTCGAGTACTTATTCCTGCTTTCTTCATGCTCTTCCCTCCCACAGGCTCTTTCACGTCCCCTAGAATTATTTGAGCTCACACTCTGCCAGTACTTAATGGAATGAAATAATTCATTATTTACTGAAAAAGAGAGGATGCTCTCAGTTTTTCAAAAGATCGCCGTAGCTGATAATGTGCTTGCTGTTTGAAATGTGTACCAGAAAATAGGTTGGGAACAAACCATCTATTTCATTTTTGTGTTTTGTAAAAATAATAATTTCAATTTAGTGTTTAAGATTTTGGTAGAATATGAAATAACTTATGGGTATTAAGATTCAGGTTTGTATGAGTTCATTTCATAGGGATGACCTTGGGCCTCGGGGCAGTTTGAGATGAGTAAATGTTTTTGTCACATATTTTACTTGTGTATCTATTAGAAACCCTGTAATATACTGTTTTTATTTTTTGTTTTAATGGTCAGTTTGTCTTAAAGAATTGAAGAAAAGAGAAATACAGCCTTTATTTGTCCTGTCTCTCTTCCTACCTCTCTCTCTCTGCTTCTTTCTTATAAATCAGGAGTTTGCAGATTATTTTGGAAAAGGACCAGATAATAAATATTTTAGGCTTTGTAGCCTCATATATTCTCCATTACGTATTTTTCTTGTCCTTTCCCCACTTTTCTTTTTTTTTTTTTAAACGTTTAAATTAGTGTACAGGCCTTACAAAACCTGGTTGTGGTCAGCATTTGACTTGTGAACCACAGTTTGCTGGCCCCTACTATAGAGACATATTTTTAATCTGTTACCATTCCCTGCAGCTTAAATAACCACTTTTTGCATTGCTTATGTAAGTAACAAATTTTCTCAACGTTTGTCTATCTGAAAATATCTTATTTGCTTTCATTTTTGATGGATAATTTTGCTAAACATAGTATTCTAATTTGATTTTTTTTTTTCTCTTCAGTACTTTACTATTTATTTGTTTAGTTGAGAGAGAGAATGACAGAGACAGCCAGGGGTTGGCGGGTGGAGAGCAGAGGGAGAGGGAGAATCCCAAGTAGACTCCACATCTGGTGCCACCCAGAATAGGGGCTTGATGTCCTGACCCTGAGATCACAACCTGAGATAAAATCAAGAGATAAATGCTTAACTGACTGAGTCACCCAGATGCCCCATCTCTTCAGCACTTTAAATATCTGTTGCCCCTCTCCCCACCCCCACCCCCGCCCCCTTATTCTGCAGTTGCACTAAGACATGCCTATGTGTTGTTCTCTTTGTGTTCATCCTACTTGGGGTTCACTGAGCTTTCTGGATCTGTAGGTTGATATTTTAGTCAAATTTGGAAACAATTCAGCTATTATTTCTTCACCTATTATTTCTTCCCAGTTTTCTCTCTTCCCCTTCTGAGACATTAGTTAAATATATGTTACATTACTTGATACTGTTCCCTGGGGTGTTGAAACTATGTTATTTTTCACTTTTCCTCTGTCTGCTTCAGTTTAGATAATTTCTGTTGACTTGTCTTCAAGTTCACAATTTTTTTTCTGCTATAGTATTTCATCTGCTCTTAATACCATCCAGTGAATTTTTTTTCAGATATTTCATTTTGTTGATATTATTTCCACTGTTTTTGAGTTTTTACATATGTTCTGAAATTCTGCTATTTATTCTTTACAAGATTAAATTAGTCACTGTAATAGTTACTTTAAATTTCTTGTATGCTAATTACAATATCTTTGTTATCTGTAATTCTTTTTCCTGACTTACCTGTCTATAGCAGTGTCATGATTCACCTTCCTTATAATGTTTTGTTGTATAGAAAACAGTGTGGTTGATACCTTCTGTCATCTTGATCTGAAGTTGAGTTTTTTTGAGTTTTGTACTAGCAGACAGTTAAGTTACTCTCATATTTTCTGAAACTTGTGGAGGCTTTTCAGAGTAGGTCTCTTTGATTTGCCCTGAGTCCAGGATGTGATGTTAATCCCAAGGCATGGCCTTGAAAATATAAGGTGTTTACCTGGACCCTCTAATGTGACAGGAGATTCATTGTTCCCCATATTCATACTGATAGTTGCTGCTGTTACTTTGCTCAGTTCTTTCGTCTTGGCCTTGGGTTGCTTTCCCTTAGGTTCCTTGAGATCTTACCCTCCATACAAGCAGTTCAAGAAGCAGTCAGGGATTTGAGGGGCTTGTTCACAGATTCCAGACCCTTTTCTATGAGGCTCCCTCTGGGATTCCCCCCCCCCCCACACACCCCTGCCCTCCACCCCCCACACACACACTCCAGCTGTTTGTAGCCTTTCCAAACTCTACCTCTGTCTCCTCAGCCCAGTGTGACTGGTACTGTTTGCTCCATCCATGCTCTTCTGGAATTGGTGATTGCCTCTTAGGAAATGGCCATTGAAAAGTGAAGCTTTTCAGTTTCCCTTCCAGTTTCTGCCTGCTTTTGGTCACTCTCTCATGTCTTCCTTTTATTTTTTGTTTGCCTTTTTAAAGCAAGAAATTTTTTGTTTTTTGTTAACTTAATACTTCATACATACTCTTATTGTAGTAACAGGGGAGTTAGTCTCCTGTAAGCCACTCTGACATTACCAGAAGCCAGAAATCCTAAATGAGTAGATAATATGTTCTTGCTATCAGTGGAAGATCTTTATAATATTAGTAAGGTGATTATTCAAAGAGTTAAGAGACTCTGGGAAGCCTTCCAAGTTGGCATAGGGGAGAAATAAGATAGTCCTCTGATCCTTTTGGTTCATGAGTTTGGTGTCCCAGGTTGACTGGCAGCTGGTTGTAGGTGAGCTGGTGAACTCACGGTGCAGTACTCTCCATTACACACTAACTATTGTGTAAGCAAAAGTTAGATGGGTTATGAGTTGGGCACATACTTTGAGAGTTTTGCTTCGTGTCCTTTCTTTGTTTTGCAAGTGTTTACTATATATTATAAGTACTAATACATTAATATATCTTCCTTGCTTAATGTATTTTCTTCTCCACTAGAGCCTGGGCTCCAAAGGGAAGACACTGTATCTAGATAAAACCTTTGCACAGGGTAGGTTCTAAGGATGAAATTAAATGTACTGTGCCAAGCACGATGCCTGATGTACTTAGGACAGTGATGAGTGATATTTTTTTTTCTTTCTTATCTACTCTGCTCTGTAAAGAGTTATTAAATATAATGGGACTGGAAAACTAGGAAAAGAACAGATTGTTTATTACAATTACCTGCTTACCCCCCCTTTTTTTCATGTGGCTACATAAGAATAGCTTGTGCTAGTAAGAGCTACATTGTTGAATTATTTGGGGAGAAATTTAACAACTGAAAAAATGAAAACATGTTTTTACACTGTGAAAATATACCTTTGAATGCTCACTTAGGATGCAAAAGAATAGTAATAGTGTAGATTAGGCCCTTGTCAGTTCTTAACCTGGGTTTTGGGTCCTTGTAGTCCCTGAGACCATATGCAAATGTGTGTGTGGTGTGTGTGTGTGTGTGTGTGTGTGTGTGTGTGAGAGAGAAAAATAACCTGGAATCTGATGTGCCAGCATGCTAACAGTAGTTATTAAAAGATACAGTGAAATATGTGTCTTTCTTATGTGGACCCTCTTCCTCAGGGGTGGCTGCAAACACCCGTGGCGCGCGCGCGCACACACACACACACACACACACACATTGGTTTATATATTTGGACACAAATGGAAATATACGGTATACATTGTTTTACTTCTTGGGTTTTGTTCTTGTCTTTCTAACTTTGCTTTCTCATCTTTAAGTTCTTTTCTTCCCCCGCCATACCCAAAGGAGTTAAAAACACCAGGTAGTGTATTACCAGAAATTATTTTGTTTTCTTTTTGGTATCTTTTTCGGCCTTGGTATGTACAAACCTGACTGCTAGTGGTAGTTCAGAAATGATTTAATTTCCTCTTGGTTCTGATTATTTCTGGGGGCAGTGACCTTTATTGAATGCCCCCAGGGTGCTGGGCCTGTAGAAACTTTGCCTTTTTACTTAACACTGTTACAGAGCATTTCTTGCTTATGATTATCATTTGAAGTATAATGCTGTAACACTACATTAATGATACTTTGGTGATCTTCTAGTTTTTTAGAAAACATCAGGCTTCTTTTGTTTCTTTTTTAATATTTTAAATATGGAAATTTTATTTATTTATTTAAAAGATTTTATTTATTTGTGAGAGTGTGAGAGAGAGCACAAGCAGGGGAAGGGGGGGCAGAGGGAGAGGGAGAAGCACACTCTCCATTGAGCAGGGAACCTGACACAGGGCTCCGTCCCGGGTCCCTGAGATCATGACCAGAGCCAAAAGCAGACACTTAACCGACTGACCCACCCAGGTGCCTCAGTGGCAACATTTTTTGAGTGAATAATGTGTTTCAGGCCAGATAGTCACATACTAATTTCTCTGTCTCTCCTTTTCACAAGAAAATAAAAGACAAAATCAGATAAAATTGCTTTAAATACAACCATGACAGGTGGCCATGCCAGTGCATTAGATGACCAGTGTGTTGTGTCTGCTAAATTTATGGTAGGGGTACAAGTGGAAAAAAGTTCTTGTTTCTTTTTTCAATAGAATACAGTTAACCACTTAATGTCATACAGAGAGAAGCCTTTTCAGAGTCTCTTCAGCATGGCATACATGTTTTGGAGTCTTTCTATAGAGTTGAATCTTGCTGAAGGGATGCTGGATATCAGCCACTAGACCAGGGCTTGAACCACTGTAGCCGTAACATCCAGACTCATGAGTGGGACCTCCCTGGACAGAAGGGGCCAATACAGTGGTGAGAAATCCAGTGACAGGTAGCTGGGAAGACCACATGGCATAGGTCTTCAGCAGGTATGTAGTAGGAAACCGAAATATCCAAGTATTCCTTACCTCAGACTGACATTTCATCCAGTCAGAATTCTAGAAGAAATGTAATTGTACTTCTTTGTCCAGTCTTGTGAGTCTCTAAGTACTCTTCTTCTACCCAAAGGGGGTTTGGGCAGTTATTTCTAATATTGATTTCCTTCTTCCCTCACATTACTAATCTTCATCCTTCCCCCAACCCTTTTCCCCACTTCTTAGAGCATATTGATTGATTTGTATCTGCAGTAACTGGAGATCACTGGATGGGAACCAGTGGAACCAGAAATCTGAACTGTCAAACTGTCATTTACCCCAGCTCATAGTTGAGTTACCACAGTTCCGGGCATACTGTGAGCATGAACTGTTTCCTGTTGAGGAGAAGAGTGGTGTGTGGCCTTCCAGTGAGGGTTAAGGAGGCTGTCCCAAGGAGAGCCCCCAGGCACACAGAAGATGGGCAACCTGCCTTCCCTCAGATACAGCTCACCGTGCTTCGTTTCTATTCCCTAGATCATAGCAACACCCTGCATTTAAGTCCTTCATTTTGTTTTGTCTGTCTTTCCTTCTTTCTTAAATAAGAAGCCTTTAAAAAAATGACAGGGAAAACTGTGTGTGTATTTGCTGGCTAGAGGTGAGGCAGCTGGCCAGAAGAGTTCTCTTCAGACTCTGAGATCCTCACCTTTTGGGTCTCTCTCAACCATCTCTACTATTACAGGCTGACCCCTGAATTGGTGTGGGGTGTGTGTGTGTGTGTGTGTGTGTGTGTGTGTCTGCATGCGTGTATGGGCGTGCGCACACATATGTACATGTGTGAATCCATTACTGGGCTAGTAACTCAAGTTCGGTGGAACCTGGCATTTAGCCTCTCAGGATGAGAACGCTCTGTCTTCCTAATCCTTTCTCTCCCCATCATAGTTACCATGACTACCTGCTCCCATTCACAGCGTTAGAAATCATCAAGTGGGAAGAGGAAACCAGTGTTGTCATACTCTAATAATAATATCTGAACCAAAATGGGCCACGTATTTTAATGTGATTGTTAGAATACTGTCTTGATCCATGTCAATTTTTAGCATCCTTACACAGGAGCTTATTAAGTTTAAATAGTTTTTGTATTTTCAAACATACAGTTTTCAGCTGGAGATTTGTTTTCTAGTTTAGGGCTCATGTTGATAATAAATAGTCGATCTGTCTGTCATGTAATGCTTGTTAAGAACGTCTGGCTTGACTTGGCATGTTAGCTGTGTACTTGAATCGGACATCCCTAGCCATGGAACGTCCCTGGAGCTCTCCCTTCCTTATCTTCCCGGTGTCCGTCCACCAATGGCAGCCCCTGTGATAAGGCAGATGCTGTTGCTGTCCCTGTCCCTGTTACTTGATAAAAAGTGGCTCCAAGGAGCCGGCTGATAAGACTTTCCCCCTAACTCCTTGGGTTTTACACAACTTTGAATCTTGACCTGATAATATCTGTAATTTAGAGAACATTGATTTTCAGGTTTGTCTGCCTATTAGAATCACCTGGGAAACTTCTAGTGCTGATTTGATTGATAGGGGCTGCAGCCTTCCTACCCAGATTTTTTAAATGACTGCAGTAATAAAACAGCCACAAGCTGGAGTTCGGGTCTCTTCGGTGACATAGAAATGAGCCAGGAGGCTGACATCAGGGGACTCCACCTTGGTCCACATTGCTGTGACAGCCACCTGAAGAAGGAGCTTTTCATCAAACTTGACCTTCTTGGCTGGACTTCTCATGGGTTCTGAAACCCTGTGAGGTTTAGGAAAGAGACTTTGGGAGTTTGCTTTGCTTTTTTACTTCTTGGGAAATGTATGCTCAACTCTGAAAACGGGAGGACTTCCTAGCCCCCTCTAGGGGTAATAAGTTATAATTACCCCACTATTCAAAGCTTATTTTGCACACAGCGAGCTAACACAGTTCCCAGCTCTGCTGATGAAGACTAAGGACTCTGCAAAGTGGAACCGACGATATGTTATTAAGGACAAAAAAGTAATTTAAAAGCCTTACCTGGTTCAGTGGGAACATATTCACTTTTTGTATAAATTTTGTTATTTCCATGGTCAGTTTTGATATCCAGACGATCCTCTTATAGAAGAAACATTGCATTTAGTTGATCCATATCTTTTTAATGGAGCTTTTACTTTTCTCTCTGAACTCTTTCTTTTCCTCAGTGTCACAATGGAAACATGCTTTCTGAGAAGGGTAAAGGAACAATTTTGCAAAGTCTATAAAGGTATACATTTATGTATACGTAAAAGTATAACAGGGCTAGGCATTTCACAGTTGGAGTTTTCTTATGGTAGATTTTGTTCCTAATCTTTGCTGTTCCATGACTCATTACCGTACTAGATGAACAGATTGTTCGTGTCCAGCTAGCCTTTCTCTCTGCCCTACTTTACGTGCGGCCAAACTCTGGATCTTTTTTCAAACCCGTGAACCTCATTTCAGAAATCGATCACAACCAGCCAGATTTGCTGGTCTCAGACTCTCAGCTTCTGTTCTCTGGCCTTCTGTTCTGACTTCTCCTTGATCGGTTCCTTCCTTGCCACTGCCTACCAAACCACGACCCATCTTGTGTATTTGGCTGATCAGATGACCCATCCTCTAGTATCTTCATCTCACTGAACTCTTTGTCCTTCCCCCCTGGAAAAGTCCAAATTTGGCATTCGTTCTCCGTTTCTTCATCCAGGTTGCCAGACTTTGTTAGGATAAACAGCACATGGGAGCCATGCAATACCCAAGGGTTTCCACCTCACAGATACCTAGTCGCTGTTCAGCAGTGCTTTCACTTGTCCTTAAAATTGGTCAGCTCTTCCGTTCTCATCAGTAATTTGTCTCACCTTAGCCAGTCTTGAAGACGTCTCCCTTATAGCAACACTGTGCTTCTTTTCCTTTGTAGACAATCATGCCTCTTTTCTCAATAAAACCGAGGCAGTTGGATATGTATTCCCTCAAACTCATCCTTCCCATCAGTAGACTTTTCACCTGATTTAGCCTCTCTGAAAAGCCCAATGAACAACCTTCCCTTGACCCTGTGTTTCTCAGTGGCTCCCCAGTTCCCTCTCCTCTTCTCCACTGAATCTTTGGAAAGACACTTCTGCTCTGTTCTCTCCTTTACCTTCCGTCCCATCGCTGTCTCAGCCCCTGCCCTCCGGCTTCCCCCTCCCACTGCGTGCTTTGCGAAGCATCACTAGGACCTCCTAATGGCTCAATCCATTGGAAGCTTTTTCAGTCTTTACGGAGTGCATCATCTACAGATATGATAGTAAAACACTGTTCTGGTGACCTCTGGGACCAAAGTTATTTCTAGGTCTCCTCATTTTTTCAGCCATTCCTTTTTTTCCCCCTTTGCCTCTTTCTTGGGTTTCCTTTACCTCCTCCTTAACTGTTGGGGCTGCCTCATCCCACCACTGGTTCTTAACTGGAAGGAACGCGGCTCATTAAAACCCCTTGTCAAAGCTCTTAATATCTATATAATCTGGGGCCACCATTTCTGTAGTTCCTGGTTCAGTAGGCCCTCCTTCCAGAAACCTAAAATACAATGGTTTTATAATATTCTGTTATACGGAGGTACCATAATTTACTTATTTCTCAAGAATTCACCCAGCAGATACTTATTGAACACCTACTTTTGCCAGATCCTATAAATAATATGAAAAGCACTGTGATGAATGGCCTTTGCCCCACTCCTTCTATGGTCTTAGTCTAAATTTATAGTATTTTAATCACTGTATTAAGGATGAGCTGGTCTCCAAAGATCCTACTACCTGTAGCCCAGACACTTCATCGACTAGTTACGTTTTTGCTTCCGCCAACTCCATGGTATGCTTTTAACTGCTAGGTATGTAGGAAGGTAGTTTGCAATCCCTGTTTCCCTAGACCTGTGCTCTCCAGGTTTGCTCCCAAACTACTCTGAGCTCCTGACACATTGTCTGGTTTTCTTCTTTGCCTTTCCAACCTCCTCCTGCTCTCCAACCTGTGTCCTCCTCTTTTCTCTGTGGTGGGATCGCTCATCTTCTGTTTGTGTTCAGCTTGTGTATCTCTTCCATGGACGTGTTTCAGGAACCTTCTGTTGCCGGAACAGCCACGCTTCCCCATTCTGTGTTCTCCAGGCCCTCATAGCTGTAGTCACACCATCACAGCACAGCACGTGCAAGAACTGCTGGTTTACCCCTGAAGGTTCCTGCACATGGGATCGCTCATCTTTGTGTATCCTCACACTCAAACATGGGAGCTAATGCATATATTCCCAACTGAATGAACCCTGTGCATTAATGTTTTAGAAATGATCCCAGAAAACCTCGCGGTAATGAATGCTGCTCTGGGGGTGAGAGCACCGTGCTAGGGTGCAGATCAGAGGTGGGGGACCGGGTCCGGGAAGGCTTTCTCAAGAAAGTGATAATATTATTAGTGGCCAATTTCTTTGTTCTGGGGTGTTTGTTAGAATAATGCTTGGTTAATATGGGGAAGTCTATCCTATTTCTATTTATTGTTGAGGGGTTTTTTTGTTTTGTTTTGTTCTTACTACACTAATAGTAGATGTGATTTAGGGGCGCCTGGGTGGCTCAGTTGGTTAAGTGTCTGCCTTCGGCTCAGGTCACGATCTCAAGATTGTGAGGTTGAGCCCTACATTGGGCTCTGTGCTGAGTGTGGAACCTGGTTGGGATTCCCCCTCCTTCCCCCGATTCCTCTCTCTCTAAATACATACATACCTACATACATATATAAAATAAGGAAATTCTATGTTATTCTCTGATAACTGTCTTAATTTCATCCATGGTTGTTACTCCAGTGGCATTTTCTTCTTCCTGGATCAAGTTGAGTAATTTTGCTTTCTGGAACTTTTTACTAGTTAATCAGAATTTTCAAATTCATTAGCACAGGTTTTTTTTTTTTTCCCTATTTACTTCAGGCAGTATTTTCCAATTTTGAAATATTACTAGTCTGGATTTTCATTTTCAGCATTATTATACAGTGCCATCTGCCTGGAAGACAGAGGTCCAGAGGTACAAAGACGTATGGCACATAAACATAGGCTTACTTAGCTGAGTTGGTAGTGAACACTGGGATAATTTTCATTTAGGAGAGCACGTATAAATGGTTATGGTTATCGGGTGTGTTTTTTAACATTACGTCATTGTCATATATTTAGTCTTACCGAAATAGCTCTAGCAGCAAACAGTAAGAGTAAGGAGCTTGTACTGATGGGTAATGAGGGGACGTAGGAGTTATGCTTATTTAGTAGTAAAAATAGTACAGTCACATATGGTGATCCTTTTTCAATCAGATGGTATCTCTTTCAGTAAATAGAGATGCCTTTTACAGTTCATTAGGATCTATTTCATACAATTTTACTATTAGCCTTTTGGCTTTATGCTGTTAGGGCCCAGTGAAGAGGGAGAGTATGGTGTTAGAGCAGGGGTGACAGGTGCCGATCCGAAAAGCAGGACGAGCTAGTAAAATTAAGGTAGAAATCACTTGTCATTGACCAAATGGAGTAATAAATAGTTGATTCAAGTGTTTTCAGGGTACCCATATGGCTTCACACATGTTGAAATAATTTGTAACGTTAAAGAGGATAAAATGCTGGGTTCTTAAGTGGAACCACCCAATGCCAGTTTTAAATCTGTGTACAGGTATGCCTTCTCCTCCCTTTCAGAGTGCACCGTTGCTTCTGTGTCTCAGCGCGGTATTGTTAGCATTGATCCAGTCAGTAAGTCATGCTGTCATTAGTAACCAGTGACCATGAGCTGTGTCGCTACAGAGACCCACAGTTCCACATGCAAGGTTTCATGGTGGCACAGAGAGGGAGCAACAGGCTTGTGAATGAGGGTGTTTAAAGAAGGTTTCCTGGAAGAGGTGAATCTTGAAAGGACGCCACCAGGAGAAGGGACAGGAGAAGGGATCTGATGGAACCTGCAGTAGGTGCCGCTGAAGCAGGAAAGAAAGCTGGAGTGGGAGTGGGAGGAAGGCAGAGGGGGACCTCTTTAGCCACACAGTGGAATTCAGACTTCTGTTTACCTTGAAATTGACATTCAAATGATCACTGAAAGGATAGAGGAACCTGTGAGCCCCTGTAGGAAAGCCATTCTGTTTTGTTTGTTTTGCTTTCCTGTCTCTAGTTCCTCCTGTTGTACCTGACACAGGGTAGACATTCAGCACGGTAAAAACACAGCTTTGGTTGAATCAAATCCTAAGGACTCCGTGGGTTGGTCCCCAGAGCTGTGCTGTCTTACAGGCATCCTGAGGCTCCTTAGTGGTGTGGAGGGAGGCCCCCGCACTTCACCATAGGATAGACATGGCCAGACGGCAGGAACTCAACCATGAACCTGTCTTTGAAGAGTGCTTTATGGTTATAAATGATTTGTTTTTATCATTCAGTCTTCTTCCCAGAGCCCTAAAAGAAAGTTTGTTTCTAAGGCTCTAGAACTTGGGTTTTTTTCTTTTTTCTTTTTTCTTTTCTGTTTTTGCTCAGTGTTTTCAGGTTACATTTCATAAAGAGATTTTTTTTCTTTAACTATTTATGAGGATGACAGAAACAATATTTTTGTATCATTTTCTTGTACAACCAAAAATATTTATTTATTTTTTACAAACAAAAGTTTAAAAATACGTAAGCTCTTATACAAGCTCGTTTGTAGCCTTTGCCATTAACAAACAGTTTCTGTGCTTTATTGGAGAAGAAAATCCATAAAAAGTTGTGAATTTTTAATAGTTGCAGAATGACTTACACGATTGGTACCCCCGCCCCTCTCCTGGCCTGTTACTCTTTCAGCCACAGGCCTCTCTGGAACTTAGGAAAAATTATGGATCTATTCGTGTTGCCTTTTCCAGGTGACAGCTCCTCAAAGTACATTTAGTAAAAGTTGAATTAATTAGAATTGCATCTTAAATTCAGTAAGAACTCATTACATAAGAACGCGCTCCTCACTTTGCATTTACCAACATGGTGTGGGTCTGTTTTTATCCTTAAACAATAGCGACAGAGAAACTACAATTTATTTCTGAATGTGTAGTTTTCTGTGATATTGTTAGCTCAGATAATAGTGACACTGGGGAGGGGGGTGACAGAGATGGCTCCGAATCGGAGATCCCATTCTAAACAACACCCCCAGCCCCCCAAGTCAAGGCTTACAATAAGGAGACCATATATTATTGCCGGGAAGTGTTAGTTTTAGTAAAAGGAAAAGGGTAAAAAAATAAAAGGTAAAAAAGATGTGTAGGGAACTGCTGCTTATATCTGGTTCAGAATCTTAGAGTGGGTTGTGAAATCAATGTAGCTGGCTGGGCAAGGCAGCATTTTTCATTTTTAATAGGAAAAGATAGAGGATGGAGTGTGGGTAAGTTTGTTTCTGAATTATGTATACACATAATAGTGTGCATGTACAGTTGGTGGGGATGTAAAAATATATTTATTGCTCGAGTCATAGTGCAAAAAAATGATAAATGTTGCTTTAAGTATCAGTAAATTACCTTGTCTGAACCAATTAAGTATGTACAATGTATGACCACTTTCTCTGTGATTTTGAAATGTCTCTGAAGCATCCTGTTTTACCAGGAGAATCATAAAGCATAGGTTAAATATAAACAGGATTTCTTTCTAAAAATCGAAGCAAACGCTTTGAAAATTGGCCGTTAGAAGCCCTCTACATGAAAATTGTATTTACCTATTGAACTGGAGCCTTAGGTAAAAGCATGTAAGTAGGTGCTTATCCCTAACATAGTAGATGTCCTACATCTGCTGATTTAGGCACTATTATTGTGAAGAGAAAAAGGCAACTCGATTGAAAATTTAACAACAAAGAGCAGTGTTTTGTGATCACATGTAAATTGAGGTCATTTCTGTAAGAATTTGTTAGGTTACCGTATGAACAGCAGGTGACCAAACCTCCCTATACTGAATAGCAGCTGTTCTTTAAATATGTGTTAGATCATGAGTTTTTGTTGCTTTGAGCCACAGTCAATTCTATTAATAAACAGTTGTTTTATTGTAAAATGCCAAATTATGTGTGCATAAACTCTTAAACACAGTCATTACTACTGTGAACATAAAGACTATATATGTATATATTATTTACGGTTCTTGAGTTTGGATGTACTGCTGGCACAGAACTAACAGTGTTTTTTCCTTTTAATGTTTCTCAAGGACTGTATATTTAAATTATATGATTTGTGTCTTTATTTTTTTGAAGGTCTACAGTGTACTTTAGTGTATTTTATTTAAGTGGCCCTTGCCCTTTTGTTATTATATGAACATAGATTTCATCCTTGCATTTGGTATTTTTCTCTTTGAAGTAAAATTACTGTGGAAGCATGATCCACTTCCTACATTTAATAAGAGGTTTCTGTTTGGTTGTTTTTTTTTTTTTTTTTGCGGGTAGGGGGGACGTTTAAGGGCGGTTTCCAAATTCACCTGTCATTTCATGAGAAATAATTAGAATTTATACATAAGAAAAATTTTATTTTTTCTACGGGTCACCTCTACTCCTCATATGTCTCATTCTGGATCCGATAATTGGCAGCAAAGAAATAGGACATTGCTGTGGGGATACCTTTGTCAGGATAAAAGTTTAGTTAGTTTTGATCAATGCTGATAGTCAGTGTCTAATATTTCAAACGAGCTTGTCTCCTTTATTCTGCTGCTCCCACTCTGCCTTTATTTTGTAGGCTGGGTGGATCAATAAGCAATTAAAAGAAGTTTGGTCAGTAAATTGGAGGTTCTCTGAGTTTCTGGCTTTCCCCACAAGCTGGACGGGAGAAGCAGCAGATGGACTGGAGTTCAGGGGACCTGTGGTGGGATCTGCGTCTTTTATTGTTTGGAAAAGATGCATTTCGGAGGCTCATCTGTGGCCAGTGGTGGCAGCATTGGAGACCATTCTGGGGGCAATGGTGAATGCCCAAAGGCATAAGTGATGGAAGTACCAATATTTTGAAAGCTTTTAAGTGATACTTCTATGAACTAACTATAATAATATATAATGATTGTTTGTGTATTCATTTCAGTGCAAAATAGTTCCCCGGGAATTTTGTAGCTTCTCCCATGATCACAAGCCCTTCGACTACCCTGTGTTAAGCTTGAAACTGGTTATTGTCATAATCATCAAATAAGTGCATCCTTATAAACTGTAAATTAATTGTTAACCAAGGTAGAACACATGCTTTTTTTGCAAAAGCCAGTGGTGCTCCGATCCTCAGATCCAAGACCTGTCGGCTCAGGGCCGCACGTGCCTCCCTCTCCTGTCGGCTCCTGGGGCAGCCTCCCAGGGCCTTGTTAGGCGTTACTTCTGGGTCATACCTGCTCCTTCAAAACAAACAGTTCTGTGGTCATTACTTTGATACAGGATATCTTCAATGCAGTATGCTACCCTCCCCCTTCATAAATGACTCTCCTGTTACCAAGGCTTGGCAGGACAGGTGGCTATTAATTAAAACTCCTCATTTCATGTATTTCCTGGTTCTTCCATGTTTGGCATAGGTCTCAGGCCATCTACGAACTTGGATTAGACTTGTTTCTAAGCTGGGGGCGTTTGTTATATCTCTCTAATAAAATCCTTCTTGGGCAATTGTGTATCTTCAATAAGGAAAGTTTTATTTTTAGGTGCTTTTCTTAGGGACCTAGACATTTTTTTAAACTAAGTTCAGTATTTGAAATGTACTCATTATTTGCATTATGGAAACATTAATTAATTGGAAGTGGTCCTTGTGACCAAGATATGATTGAAGGGAGAAATTCAATTTTAAAATAAGGGAATATATCATTATTTTGACAGTTTAAGTGCATTTATTTCACAAATAATTCATTCAATAAGTATTTATTACTATGTATCAGATACCATGTATAAGTAGTATGTTTGTTTTTCTGTATTTTTATTTGTATATGATGAATTGATTTGTAAAATTTCTTTCTTTTTCTTAGACAAAATTGAAGAAGCACAAAAAGAACTTAATGGGGCAGAAGTGTCAAAAAAAGGTAAATTGAACTCAACCGCATATAGACTGTATTCTTAAGTGATTCCTATATAGCTACCTTATAATCGCAGCCTTACTAAATGTAAACATATCACAAAATTAAAAATCACCTTAGACTAATTGATGTCTAGAAGTATAGGGACTCTGCTTTATGAAATGCTTTAGCTACGTATCATATTCTGTAACTGTTTCCCAGGTATTTATACATTGCTGGTGGGATTGTGGAAGATTGTTGCAGGTCTTTCAAAAGTCCTGTTTATGAGACCATCCCATGGCAATAAAAGTACAAATACACTGTCTAATGATGGCTGTTTACATATATATTTGTGCCTATGTGTGTTCTTGTGATGCAGTATTTTTTCATAAGGACAAAAGCCCGAGACAAAATAATATGAATGCTAGTCAGTGAGAAAATAGTTGAATAAATTATAATACATTCATATTTGGGGATATATTATATACTTTTTAAAGAAATGTTAATTATTTCAATTGATGGTGATGATTTATTGCTGAATGAGGAAAGTGAAACTGCACTGTAGCTTGTAAAAATCTCAATTTTTTTGTTCAGTCAAATGATGAAGGCATACATGTGAACACAAATATATTTACACACCTACTTATACATATGATTGTACAGGTTTGGACAAAGTTTGCAAGGACTATGCACAAATATATTTGTAATGGTGGAAGAAGGGGCTGAGGAAGATTAACTTTTATTTATATGGCTTTCTGTTTTTTTATTATAACGTTTATTTTATATAAAAAATAAAAAAGTTTAAGTGCAAATATTGATTGTCATCATAGAAAGCACACTGGTTACTTTTCCAGGTAGCAGGAAAAAGTACATTCAGTATAAAACAGCCAGTGCAGAGGGAAGACAGTGTGAATTGGATAGTGTTCCAACCCTATATGTTAATGAGAAAAATTGATTAAAAGGGCATAATTAAAGCTCCCTTTCGAGCGTTTATATTTCATGATTTATTATTTCCTTGTCCTTCTATCTTCTAATGAAAGTGGACTATTTTGACAGAGTAATTTAGCCATGTAGGATTCCAACTGAATGTCTTTTTTTTTTCTTTTTTTTTTTAAATCTATTTAGGTTTGTAGCTAGGTGTCTTTAGTAGAAATATTTCTGGCCATCCACATTCTCCATCCCTTGAACCAACCTGTGAACCATCAGGATGGTTTGGGGTTGGTCTGAATAGTTAGATTGTGTTGTGCAATGGCACTGAACTGTCTCTCTTCCCTGTTTTCCTTTTCCCCACCCCCTTCTTCCATGCAACCTGGGAGGTCCTTAACAAATAGGCACCTTTAATGACATTCTTGTAGAAAAGTCTAGAAAGAACAGACAAGTCACTGTAGCCATGCTGTCCCTTTCAGTGGTTGACTGAAGATCCCTTTCCCCATCGCTGTAGACCATTTAGACGTGCAGGCTACGCTGTAAGAGATCTTTTACGTCTCGTAATGGGTTAGAGCTGCTTCAAGTAGAAAAATAAATGTGTGCCTGTTTTCCTTTTCCTTCTTTCTTACTCCAGTGGCAGAGTTTTCAGAAGAGTGAACTAAATGCCTGATAGGAAGGAAGAAATGGAACAAAGGTTCTAGAAAAAGAAGTTGAATAATGAGGTTCAGAATAATCTAGTGACTACATTTATTTAAGACCTAGCATGAATACCAAGTGAGCATAGTTTTGTGCAATTCACTGCCTAGAATTACTACTTGACTTCCATTTTTACGTACACATTCTAGGCAAATTAAAAATAAAATAGCTTTTTCCTCAAATATAATTAAGGAATAATATCAGTTTGTCTTTAGCAATATGAGATAAAATCTTTGAGTAATAAAAAGTTGTGAGATTTCTCAAGTCTTTGCTTGCTGGGCTGCCTGTTTTATTCAAGGAAATTCATTTCTGGGGCACCTGGGTGGTTCAGTGGGTTAAGCCTCTGCCTTTGGCTCAGGTCATGATCTCAAGGTTCTGAGATCGAGCCCCACTTTGGGCTCTCTGCTCAGCGGGGAGCCTGCTTCCCCCTCTCTCTGCCTGCCTCTCTGCCTACTTGTGATCTCTCTCTGTGTCAAATAAATAAATAAAATCTTCAAAAATATATATTTATTTTTTTTAAAAATTCATTTCTTCCTTCAAATAATGTTCTTTAAAAATTTGTTGTTTCTTATTTTTATTAAGACGAGTCATCTAGGACAGGTCACTTTTTCACTGTTTTTGCAAGGTGCTTTTGTTTTTTTTCTCCCTGCAAGTCTGACTTTTTCTTCTGCATCTGGTTATTTTTCTACAATGCTCATGGTTCTAAGGCTTTGCTTCCATAGAGGACAGTGTAGTCCTTAACTTATCTGTGGATCTTTCTCCCCTTTCCTTTATTTTTAACCATTAGGACAGGTAACTAATTTATCTTCAAAAGCATCTTCATTAATGACAAGCCCTCACAAAAAAACATTTTAAAAAAAGTAAACCTTGATCTTTGATAGATCTTTATTGTTTTCTAACATTTTAAGAAAGGATTAATCTGTTTCATATGGTGGCAGAGAAAGTGATTTGGTTCATTACACGTGAATAAAATAAAGAAGGACGTGAAATTATGTTAATGTATTTCTTTTATTCTTTCTGCTTATGAATGGCTTTGATTTATTTTGATTTTAATGGGTTTGGGGATAAAGAGAACATGTAGCCTTCATATAATTCTCCATAATATCATCAAACTCTTCCTTACAGTGCTCTTTCCTTGTTCCTAGCATCTGTTGTGTTGGACACTATTCCCCACATTATTGCACAGGATTTAAATGAAAAATAAATAGTGAATGTCACAGTGTGGGAATGGGGTATGTTATAAAATAAACTGGGGAGAAATGAATCAGTTTCTCAGGAGAGATTTCATGTGCTTTCTTTGTAAGTTTTAGTTTTAATAGTTTAAAATTTTTATCATATAATATTTGATACCTGCAAGCTAGTGCATGTAACATATTATATAGCATAAGAGTAACCCGGTGTCTTTAATCCCGCTACCCATGGAAGTAAGAGCCGGCGTGTTGTCAAGGCTGTCGCATCGGCCTGAGCACTGGGCTGTTTCATCCCACCGTCTCTCTGTTGAGGTGTTCACTGTCCTCAACGTTGTGTTCATAGTGTTAACGCTTGGTGAAAATAATTATACTTTTTAGTTTTGCCTGAGTTTGGGCATTAAAAATAATCTTGTATAATTTTAACAGCTTGTTCACTCGGCATTGTTTCTAAAATGTATATATGTTGTTGAATGTAGCTCTTTCTTTTCCTCGCTGTAATAATACTTTATTGTGTGAGACAATGTGTACTTCCATTCTCCTGTTGATGGATTTGAGTTATTTCTACCTCCTCGCGGCTATGAAGATTCTCACATCCTAGTGCACATCTGTGAGTTTTCCGGGGCATACAATGGGGAGTATAATGGTGTCTAAGAATTCATTTTATGCTTGGAATTGTCAACCCTTTTATTTTTTTCTAGTTGGATGGATAAAAAATAGTATTTTGTCCTGCTCTCAATTTATTTATTTTAATCATAATATTAAACATGCCTTCATTTGTATTCTACCTTCTTGAAATGCTTAGGAGTATCTCATGCATTTTAAAACTCTGGTTTTTTTCTTAATATATCTTGGGTAACGGTCCTTTATTCATGTTTTGAGGTTTAGTTTTGAGCTTAATTTTTTACTTTCTTTAAATTGCCTTCCAATAAACAGAAGCTCTTGATTTTAATATTATCAAACTATTAGGCTTTTTCTTTTATGATTAGTATTTTTTTATTTTGGGGATTTTTAAACTTACTTTGCTTGTCTTATATTCTTCCCTACCACAAGGTCATACATACTTTTTTCTCTATTTTCTTCTTAAAAAAAACTTTCACATTCAGATAAAAAAAATCTGTCTGGAGTTGGTTCTTTAAAAAAATATAGTATCAGGGTTCCAGTTTCGTGGGGGCTTTGTTTTTTGTGGGGGGGGGGGGGTTGTTTGTTTGTTTCTTGTCCCTGAATGTGTATGGAGTGGATTTTTCCTTTACTCTGTGTTTCATACTAATTTTCCTTATATGTATGGGTTTGTTTCTTGGTTTTCTGTTCTGTTCTGTTTATGCATCCATAGGTTAATATTACAGTGTATTAATTCACTTTATGTTTTAACATACAGTATAACAGGGGGGTAAATTCCTGAAGTGTTTTGACTATTTCTGGTTTTTTGCTCATCCATTTACATTTTAGAATCAGCTTCTAAAAGAACCTTTAGGACCTTGTTTGGGATTACATTGACTTTGGGGCACAGTGACTGTTTTCACAATTTCCAGGCTTTCTAGCTATAAAATAGCATATTTTTGATACATGTATTTTCTTTATATCTTGTAATTTTTTCCCCATATGGCTCTTATATTTATTTTATTGAATTTATTTGTTGGTACTTTATTTTTTTGCTGATTTCATTGATTGTATATGTGAAATTGTTTTCTAGTTCTTGTTGACAAAGAGAAATGCAATGATTTTTTTGTATATTCGTCTTGTATCCAGCCACTTGCCTGAATCATTCATTCTGAAAATTTATCTGCAAATGCTTTAGATTTTCTTATAAACAGCTAGAAGCAATCAAAGTTTTGTTTCTTCCTTTTTAAATCATTGTTCCTTTATTTATTTTTCTTGTTTTACCCAGTTGGCTCCAGTAAAATATCAGAAGAATGGTAGTGTTGGCATCTTTGACTTTTTCTTGATTTTAAAGGGAATGCTTCGAATATTTCTCCATTCAAATGTTCGAAGTCTTTTTATGGGAGGCTGTGGTCAGGTTTTTTAGTTTTGCTTTGTTTTTATAGCTTAAGGAGGTTATTTTTTTAATTTATTGAAATTTTTTTTTTTTTTTTAAAGATTTTATTTATTTATTTGAGAGAGAAACAGTGAGAGAGAGCATGAGCGAGGAGAAGGTCAGAGAGCGAAGCAGACTCCCCATAGAGCTGGGAGCCTGATGCGGGACTCGATCCCGGGACTCCGGGATCATGACCTGAGCCGAAGGCAGTCGTCCAACCAACTGAGCCACCCAGGCGTCCCTTTAATTTATTGAAATTTTTAAAAAGAATCATAAGTGGCTGCTTTTTTTTTTTTCCTTAAGATTTTATTTATTTATTTGACAGACAGAGATCACAAGTAGGCAGAGAAGCAGGCAGAGAGAGAGAGGGGAAGCAGGCTCCCCGCCGAGCAGAGAGCCCTACGTGGGGCTCGATCCCAGGACCCTGGGACCATGACCAGAGCCGAAGGCAGAGGCTTTAACCCACTGAGCCACCCAGGCGCCCCAAGTGGCTGCTTTTTTAATCAAATAACTTTTTCTTCATATATGGAGCCGATCTTCTGGTCTTCTCTCATTCTAGTGTTTAAACTTGACTTACGTTCTCTTAATAAAACCAATTTAGTCTTGATGTTTGTCTTTTTAAACACACTGCTAGATTGATCTTTTAATATTTGCTGAACTCTGTATCCATGTTCAAGAAATAATGGTTTTATTTTCTTATCATTTTCCTTTTCTGATTTGTCTCAAAATTATATTAGCTTAACAGAGGAGATCTGAGAACTGTCCTGCTTCCCATGGATGTGTTTGTTTAATATTAGAACGATAGCTTTACAGGAAGGTCTTGGAATATACTTTGACTTTCAGGAGGGATTGAAGGTAGATATTTTAAGTATCAAATCAGTATATTTAGGTTCTGCTCATACTTTCTTTTTTCTTTTCAGTCAGGCAGTAAGTTACATATTTGTTACAGTGTATACATTCTATCAAGTCTTCAAGTTTGGCAAAAAGTCATTGGTGGTATTCTTTTAACTCTCTTTCATTGCTACTGGATTTTTTCATTGTTAATTTTGCTCATTTGTGCTTTTTCTCTCTTGATTAGTCTCACCAGAGGCTTATCTGTTTCACTTCCTTATTTTACACCAACTTCTGATTTTCTGCATATTGTATTGTCCTTTTAATTTCATTAAGTTTTGCTTTTTATTATTTTTTTCCTCTTTTTCTTTGGGTTTATTCTGTTATCAAGTTTCTTAAAGTTGGAATTTGGGCTAATTTATTTTAAGCCTTTGTTCTTTCCTGTTTGAATCACTGAAAACTATTAATTACTTTCTGCGTATTTCTTTATTACATTCTACACAATGTCATATTTGTTGCTTTCATTAATTTCTATGCCGGTTTCTTCTTTGATTCTTTTGATAGAATTTTTCCCCCTACACTGTTGGGGATTTTATTTATGTTTTTGTTAGTGATTTCTCACTTAATTATATTGTGACATTAACTGTTTTTTAAAACCGGTTTGTATTTCTAAAACAACTTGCTCTCTGTTTCTGAACACTATGTAATCAAAATTCTCAGGGAGTACCCTACAAAAATGCTCCTAGCTTTTATGCTAGAAATTCAAAATTCAGCACTTTCTAAATTTACCTTGTTACAAAGACTAAATAGCTGAAGTTGAAAGATGTCAAAGAACATTACCCCCCAGAGAGTGGAAGCAGCAAGTAGCATGAGGAGAGTTCAAGTCCTTGTCTTGGACTGTGCTGTTCTAACATTATCCTGCGTCATAACTGGATGCGAGCTGTGGTCCAGTGGTGGTTGAATCTGTGATAGTCCTGTTCTAAATTACCCTTTGGGTGATGAGATTATGTTAGCAGTCACCTCCTTTAAAAAAATAATTCAGGAAAAATAGGACTCAGACAGTTGAGGCTAGAAAAAGGTGGAGATTGTAGGTCAGCTTGCGTGGGATTTTTTCACACTAATTCACAGCAAAATCCTGAAGTTGCCCCCATAATGACAGTAATTTCCTTAAGCAGCAGTAGTATCACTCTGACTTTTTAAACTCCAACCACCAGAAAGTTTATTAAAAAACAACAACAACAATAATTTCTGTTAATCATCTGTTTTACTGTGGATACGAGGGTAATGAGGCCATAAGCATGTCTGTGTGGTTTGTGTGGCTTAAGAAACACAGTAAGGGGTCTACACTGCTGCAGTAACTAGCAGGTTTAGACTTGCTCCAAGGAGGCTCTTGACAAGTAGGATTTCTGTTAACATAGGCATAATTTATGCCCAGGAATTACTCTCCTGTTATCCCGGGAAGCTGGAGGGAAGTTAGGTATCTGTGTAAAACTAGGCTGCGTAATTCTGAAGTGAGAGTGACAGACTAATGAGCAGAAAACTAGACTGTGGAACTCTAATTAGTGTGTAAATAAGAAACCTAGAGTTTGCTCACCTACTTTCCTAAATGTCTTTTTTTTTTTAAGCTTCTTATCATAGGAGTAAGTTCACCAGCAGTACAAAAAACTCTCCCATGTTTTTTCTGTTTTAAATACCACACATGCTATTTTTAAAAAAATGAAGGCTGATTTGTGATCATATTTTATGTTAATAAGGTTATGCTTGAATGCTAATGACATTCCCTTCCTTAAGAATTCTGCTAAGTACACTTAGGAAAATGTAAGGGTTTCTTCTTAGATTTGGGACGATGAAGTGGTTTCAAAGAAAGACTAAAATTGAAGTGGCATTATGGAAAATTTGGGCTAATTTTAGTAAATTAAAATCAATAATATGAATGCAATCTAAGGGAAGATAAAAATGTCTTAGAAATAGTCTGGGAGCAAGTTTGTGCACTAGAACAAAACTTGATTATCATCATCAAAATGTAATAAACCTAGAAGGGCGTTAACAATATAAAAAATTAAAGTACCTTGGCAGAGGAAAGGCTAGTGTACTATTTCATTGAGGTGTCTGAACTCGAGAGTGTTTTAAAGGAGAACACAGTTTTATTACTTTAGTGTACGGTAATACTAGCTAGTTAAGTATACCCTCTTGGCAAGTTGTGGTCCCTGGGTTTTATAAATTAATTGCTGGGAAATAGTGTATTTAAATGCACATGTTAATGGATGTTTATTTTAAATAAAAACATTTATAAATTCTGCTTTTTTTCTTAATGAATGCCCTAAAAAGCTCATTATGTTCTTCTCATAAGCTGTTAGCTCATTCTTTTATTCAATAAATTTATATTCTGCATCGGCCATTCTTTGTAACCCTGGGAAGTAGATAGGAAAGAACATGTCTAACTTACCCTAAAAGGATAACTTTTAACTTTACTGCTCTTGCCCAAATTGTCCTGAAATCCGAATTGTTAGAATCAAAATTCATGAGGTTTTATGTAGACTGGCAGCAGCGCCTAACAAATTTCCCTTGGGAAAACAGCAACAGATTTTCTGTTTTCTCAGGGAAAAAAAGTCATCTTTTATATTTTATTACTTGGAATTTTAGATTTAAACATTCAGGTTTCATGAAGTATTCTCTGAGTGTAATGGACAATGCTAATTTGAATTCTGAGAAGATTAGTATTGTTTTAATTATTTGTGCAATGTGTGTGACTTAAAGGAATCCTATGGCAATCTGGTTAATATTTTGAGATTTAAAAATACTAAATCCCAAGAGATGATTGCCTTTCAGATAGACTGTGCCAGCCATATAGAAGATAATTTGCACAATGATAAATAACATAAAGCATTTTTTAGTTCATTAGTGTAAAGCAAGTGTCTTTAAATATTCTTTATTCATGGTGTTTAAATGTAAGAAAAACTAAGGGCGCAGTTGGTTAGGGAACCAACTCTTGGTTTCTGCTCAGGTTGTGATCTCAGGGTCCTGAGGTCAAGCCTGCATCAAGTCATGCCTCTGGTCAGGCTCTGTGCCCAGCAGGAATTCTGCTTGGGATTCTCTCCCAGTCCCCCTCTGCCTGTCCTGTGCATGTGCACACTCTCTCTCTCACTCTCTCTCTCTCTCAAATCTTCTTCTTTTTTTTTTTTTTTAAAGGGAGTGAAACTAATGCTCTGTTTCCCATAAAATATGAGAAGCAAAATCCTTAATACCTTACTATTAGAAAGAAACTAACGTTGCTGATTACTGTCTGTTGATGAATCATTCATTAAATCAGAGACTTAAGTAGCTAACAAGATTTTTGTTTTATAGGATTCATATAGGATTCATAGACTATCACAGACTTGCCTTCTTCTGTACTTTTATTGCATATTCCATTGACTTCAAGATGCTATTAATTGTGAGATTCACGATGATCTCATGCACCATTTAGAAAGGGAAAGTCACTACCCATTAAATCATGACACAGTACTCTTATAATTGAGTAGAAGATGAATCCTCATTTCAGGGAGATTAAAATGTCCAAAACCTGTTTGTTTGAGAGTCTGTGAAGTGTATTCACGTCCACGGCTTCATTTTGTGGTGAGAGAGCTGAAGTGGTTCAGGTGGTAAAGGCTGGATTTGAGCTGCCTTGAGGACAGCGTCCCTAAGAACTGTGAAAAACAAAGGAATAGATCTTTTTTTTCTGTTGGTTCACTTGGAAATTCATCGAGAATGATAAGAATAAAAGCAGGCTATGCTCAGCTTACTGTCTTTGCCTCTTGGGTAACTGACCTCATCAGGCATACGCCTCCGTATCTTCTATGTAAATAATGTTGCCCAGTGACTTAAAAGGGTAGTGTGTGTTTCTGTTGATTTACTAAGGCATTTCTTGGCTTGGCTGCTGTGATCTATGTGTGGGGCCAAAGGAACAAAAGGGAAGCAAGCTCAGGTATGTGTGGCCTACAGAGAGACGTGTTCGTCTCTCTTTCCACAGATGAGAGAAGGTGCTAGATGTGTGGCATGAAAGGGAGGCATATAATTCCAAGCAAGGAAGAATAGAAAATAAAAGTGAGAGGAGGCAGAATCAATTGAAAACGGACTAAACAACTGGGAGAAACTCTGGAAAATTAAATTTAAAAATTAAAACACGAACGTCTTTGGAAATCACACAGTACCATTTCAGCAAGATGCGATTTTCTTTTGTCAGTTTCGTGACTCAGAGGGTGTTTTATTGGGCTGGGCTGCATCTGAGAAAAATTCCAAATTTTGAAGGATAATTTAGAGTTTTGTCCTGAGCACCAGGCAAAGAATGAACTCTTTTCCTTCGGGAAAAGATTTGGAAGCCGCAAATGAGAGTCTGTGGACGGACGCAGGAAGGGACGAAGAGGGCTAAAGCGTGCTGAAATGAGCACAAAGGCGGGTAGAGACGTCTGCACAGAGGCGGATGCTGAAGTGGGGAAGCAGATTGCCGCAGACACAGAACAGGTCGTATGGGGAGCGCAGCGGGCGCCCTGCACAGGAGCCGGGAAGGGGGGTGTTGCTAGGGCTGTGCTGATTCCCGCAGGCCTATTAGAAACTGCCTAACAAGACCCCTTCATGGCTCTCTGTGGCCCTTGGCATGAAGACAGTGCTCCAAATCATGGCGCCCCAGAGACCTCATCTCACTAAGTCCCACCCGCCGGCTGCTCACCCCCGCCTCACCAGTCGGGCTCCTGTGATGCCTCCAGTTCACTTTTGCCTACTGTCCACCCGACCAGCACCCTACCCCCACCCCCCATACTTGGCTTTGGTTCCTAGTGCATACAGTAGGCATTTGGCAGAAATTCACTGAATAAATGAGGGCAGGTGGGTAGGTGGGGGAGGGAGAGGAATGGCTTCCTTCACATTACAGGCAGGACTTCCAGATCACACGTACCGTTAATTTCTTCTCTTTCTTTAAGTGTGGCTACATAGATATTTTTTATTTCTCCTGCTATAACCTAGCTGGCATCTCTGAAGTAAAATTTTTATTATATTGTATTAGATTACCTATATAATTTAATTGTATCTCTCTGCAGTGATATACAGAACTTATTTATATCTCTCTCCCTACCAAAAATAAAAAGCTTTCCTCTAGCCTTTAATCGAGACTGGTCAGCTACTGCAGTGGTCAGCTACTGGTCAGCTACTGGTCAGCTACTGCAGATGAATCCTTTCTCATGATTTTATCTAAATGCTGTGACTAAAACCATTCTTTTTTTTTTTTTTTAAGATTTTATTTATTTATTAGACAGAGATCACAAGTAGGCAGAGAGGCAGGCAGAGAGAGAGGAAGGGAAGCAGGCTCCCTGCCCAGCAGAGAGCCCGATGTGGGGCCCGATCCCAGAACCCTGGAATCATGACCTGAGCCGAAGGCAGAGGCTTTAACCCACTGAGCCACCCAGGTTCCCCTAAAACCATTCTTGGTATACTTTGGTAATATAATTACATGTTTGTTAACCTGGTTGGAGGTTAGATGTTCTGAATGAAAAGTTGAGGATTTTAGGATTCCCAAGGTTCAACACTACAACCCCAAGAGCCTTTGTGATAGAAATGTTTATCAAATAGATTTCATGTTTTCTTGTCTCAGTAAGAAGATTAGACTCAATTTAAACTTGTTTTCTTTCTTTTTTTAAAAAACTTAGGGTCAGTCATGTGCTGGTCCCTGCGGGAAAGGAGGGAACAAATGACAGTGTTTGCAGTGTGGTGAAAATATGCCTTCCATGACTGATTTCAAGCTACCAATGGTAGCTCACAAAACTCTTGGCAGAAGGTCAGCAAGTCAATAGACGACTTGAATAGCCCAATAAACTCACTGGACCTAATCGACATCTATAGAATATTCCACCGACCAGGAGTATAACACACATGTTCTCCAGTGTGCATATAAGATTCTCCAAGATAGGCCATAACCGAGGCCATGGAACAGTTGCTCAGTCAATTTAAGTGGACTGAAATAATACTTAGTCTGTCTTCAAGCTGACCAGAGCCAGTGAAGTTAGAGATCAGTAACGGAAAAAGTATGCGCACCTGAAAAAGTTCTTCTGATCCTACATAATCCCCCAGAGGAGAAATGGCAGGCGGCAAAGCAAAACTTTAGTGTACAGATGATTCAGAGACTTTCAAACAAATACACTATGAACACTGCCATAATATTGATAAAAGGATTCTACATTAGATTATCTATCCATGAGGAAGCTAACAGAGGTATAGACCACTGGAAATGCTTTCTCTGAAACAGAAATAGACCTTGCTGTAACAAATTTTTAAGGCTTACACTTCCTCCAAAAAAAAAACAAAACGTTACACAAAATTATCTCCTTAATAATTAAGCAAGAAAGGGATTACACAGAGAAATGTATTTGGAACAGCTGTCTCGTTGTCTTCCTTTTGAATAAGACAGTTCAAAGCATTTTAGCACCTGAAACTTTCTGCGGAAAAGTACACTTGTCACACAGTGTCATTACCTTGTCATTTCTTAAGGACATATTTCTTAAAGAGATTAACTATTATTTTATTTTTATGTTAATTTAATACTCTTTATTCTGATAGTGTTCAGTCTATTTAACAGTTTTTGTTTTATATTCTGATAACGTAGAACATTAGAATAATGCTAGCTCTTTTATAAACTTATTACAAGACATCAAATAAAATGTCTTTATGATGTTTTTATTAGAAGTGAATTATAAATTTGGTTTCACTGGAGCTAAAATAAAATATTGGAGTTAATTCCAGCTACTCCGTATTATAGAAAATAAATGTTTTAATACTGGTTGAACCATTTTGTTCTAGTAATATAATTGCAATCCATGATGATAGAATATAATAATAATAGGATGCTGATGATACAACATCATCATCATCACCATCAATAGTAGCAGTGGTGGAATTAGAATGAAAATCAAGGTTTCAAGCACCACACTGTGCTTCCTACATGCGTTACCCAAATAATCCTTGTAGCCTTGTGCAGTGCTATTATCTGCACAACACCAGTCCGTGTTCAAGGTCATGGAGCTGGTGATTGGTAGAGCCAGGACTTGAAGCCAGGCTTCCCTCTGTAACTGCGTGGATGGGGTAGGAGAGTTGGAAGAATTTAGCACAATTTCTGGTTTTAACAGGTGCACAAATGGCCATGCCCTGTGCACTGAGATTGGCCTAAAATATTAATTGTGTTGATCTGACAGGACTATGTTGATTGTGTTGGGTAGCTTTCCTTATGTTGAAGCGTCTGGAAAGGTTATTTGGAAGTTAAGTGCATGGAAGGAGAGGAGCATGTCTGCAGGTCTCGAAGACTGTCTTCGTACATTCGTCAGTTAGAGGTCTGTCAAGTTTTCACCTTCTTGGTGACTTGATTTATAACTTGCTACATTCTAGATATTATTCAAGTTTCCAAATATGATTAGATGGAATATAATATTCTCTTCTTATAATTTTGAATGCTTTTATCTGTTTTTATATCATACTCTTTTTCAGTATCTAAGAGCACTTATTGGTTACACTGATTTTTGTGTTTAAAATTTTCAAAGGTAAGTGTTACTTATTCTACTTTGAAAGTTATTTTAGGGGTACCTGGGTGGCTCAGTCAGTTAAGCATCTGCTTTCGGTTCAGGTCCTGATCCCGAGTCCTGGGATCAAGTCCCACCTGGGGCTCCCTGCTCAGCAGAGAGCGTGCTTCTTCCTCTCCCTCTGCAGCTCCCCCTGCTTGTGCTTGCTTTCTCTCTCTCTCTCTGTCAAATAAATAAATAAAATTTAAAAATAAATTAATAATTTTTAAAATTTGACTATGTCTAACTTTATTTTTGTTTTTTTTTTCTATATTCCTACCATCTTAATTAGTTCTCCAAAATCATGTATTAACTGCTTAGCAAATTATCTTCTCATCTTTTTAAAAAAAAAAGGTCCTACAGTATTCATTTGCCCCTGAGTGGTGAATTACACAAATATTTGAGTACCTGTATTGCCCATATCTGGTACCTTTTGATCTATAGTATTTTCAGATACCTTTAAATAGGTTCTTACTTTGTTAGTTGAACTAGTTTGGGGATGAGTATTTTAATACATATTTTTGAGAACATACTTGTGCATGATGAATTTAAAAATGTGGAACTTTAGGTGACAAATAGTAGGGGTCGCCTGTGCAGTCTTTATACTTCAATCCCATAGTGGTTTTTTTACTTCCAATATAATAAACACACTGTGTTCTGTTAGTTTCAGTGTACAATATAGTGATTCAACAATTGGATGCATTATTCAGTGCTCATCATGGTAAGTGTCCTTTTAATCCCCTTCACCTGTTTCACCCTCCCATATTTTTTAATTTGTTTCAAAACTTTATGTATGAGATTTTCTGTTAATGAAGATTTATAAGTTAGTAGGTCTGTGTTTTATGACATTTTCTTTGTGTGTTAAAACCTGTGTGGTTCTCTTTCCTGACTGTTTGCTACGTCATAGCCTGCTGGTAGATTCCAGCCCTCCCCCACAATTCTATTTCTGTGTCTTTCCAAGAATTTTTAATGTACGTTGTTGCCTCTCTGTTATATTGTAAAAGTTTAGTGATGTTGTATCTTGCATTGTTTAAACCTTTAGCCTGATGATGTGTGGTCTCAGACTTGGGATGGGAGGAAACCTAAATTCCACTTAGCTTCTAGTTTTGCTTTTCTTGTCAGAGCTGAGGTTCTTGTTCAGGAATGCTCCTGGCTTCCGATTGCTTTCCCATGCGTTCTTCCATTAGGAATATTAACAAGGCTTTTGAACCCACTCTGGTTGGTAAAACTGCACTCACATTTCACTGAATGCTCCAGCAACTGCCCCGATCTTCTGCTTGAGGTGGGCCTGATGAGGCTCGGTGGCGCTCTCAGAACCTGTTGTTGTGGACACGTTGACACTGGGTTCTCGAACGTTCCATCGTGGGGCTTGTTCTTCCCCTCAGGGGCTTGTCCACGTTCCCTGCTTTGGACTCACGTGCTGTCACTCTCGTGTAACCACATTCCATATGCTTTATTACTTCCCAGAGAGTTGCTACTCATTTTGTTTTAGCCACATGTTCATCACGCTTTTCCCTCTTCACTTTGTCTTACATATTCGGTTTCCCATCTAGGATAATTTTATTTTACTTCAAGCGTAGTCTTTAGTTTTCTATTAATGCAGGTCTGTTATGACAAATTACTTCAAGTATCATTTATTAGAAAATGTCTCTTTCGTTTTCATTCATGGGGAAAAAAAAGAAACAACTTCTGCTGAGTATAAAACTAGAGTCTTCTAGCTTGGCAGTTCACCTCCCTGTGCACATTGCTGCCATCGAGATTGTCACTTGTGAGTCTAATTACTGCTCCTTGGGAGGTGATCCATCTTCATTTTAATGTATTTTCCTGAAACTTTTAAGATTTGGGGGCCTTGGCTCTGCCTTGCAGTTTCACAGAGGGGCAAATAGGTCTGATTTCTCTGTATTTCTCTTGTTGGTGCTCCGAGGCACTCCTGAATTCGTAGAGTCCTGGGTCTGGGGGATGCCCAGTTATTTATGTCCTCCCGTTCCGAGATTCCAGTTCCAGTCTTTTCGACTTGTCCTTTGTTCTGGAACATCTCCATTTTGCCACCTTTTGTCTCTGCTACTCTATGCCCTGTTGTTTCTCTTGACTCCTCTCAGTCCCCTGGCGTAATCTGAGCTTACAGCCAGGGAGTTCTAAATTTGCGTGTACTTTCCAGTTCTGTCAATTACATTTGGCTCCTCAGACACGCTCTCTTCTTTACTTTCCCGTTTTCCTTTAGAATGTTCAATATGCTTTCAATATTAATAGCATTAGTACATTGATTTTGAAGTCTCTGTGTATCAGTTCCAGTATTTGGGACCCTCGTCGATCTCTCGTGATACTGGTGCTTTCATTCTTTTCTTAGGTGCCCGGTTATCTTTGAATAGTTAGACATTCTAGTTAAGAAATCTTTGAAATGGTTCAGAGCTTAAGTAGGCATCTTCCTCCAGAGAAGAGTTTGCTTCTGCGAGGCTCGTAGGAGAGCTAACGATCCCATGTCAACTTAATCCTATTTGGGGTCTTTGATTTTTCTGGGCCACTGGAAGTAAGTTGCTGTTCATATGAAACTTGCTTGGTCTACATCCAGTCCTCTCTTATTTCTAGAATAAAACCCTTCAGGCTCTCAACTGGGAACATGTAGATTTTCACAGGGACTCCGTGGATGACATTCCTTGGATCCTGTCATTTATACCCTTAGCTCTTTTAGATTGTCGGAAGAACTGCTCAGCCATCTAGCTGCTCCATCTGGACAAATCTTCCCTGAGCAAAAGGAGCCCAAATGCTGAGTTCACCTTTTTGGACTTTACCCTCCCCTAGCTCTTGGCCTACTAACTTTTCACTACCTTCCTACTGTTTTGGCGCCTTTAAATTGATAATATTTTAATTAGTTTAAGCTGTTCTATTACCCTCAGAGGACTATCATTTGAATTACTTAGTTACTTAATTCTCTATTACCATAAAAGGTAATACATTTAGAATATCAACCCGACATCTGCCTCATATGTTGCAATATTTTCCTTTTTGTCATTTGCTTTTTTCTGTGTGGAAGAGATTTTTCTGTTTTTTAAGATGTTGTTTATTTATTTGAGAGAGAAATAGCCTACAATCAGAAGGAGGGAGAGGAACAAGCAGTCTCCATGCTAAGTATGGAGCTGGACACTGGGCTTGACCCTATGACCCTGAGATCATGATCTGAGCTGAAATCAAGAGCACGAAGCTCAGCCAACAGAGCCATGCAGGTGCCCCAGAGTCTCTCGTATATACTCAGAGTCTTTCCACAGCTCACTTCTTTCTCTGGTTTTATTTCTTACATTGAATTAATGGACTTTGTGTGGAATGCAGTGTTTGCTCAGAATCTACTGTCCTTTTTTTTTGGTTCCATGTGTGAAACCATATTGAAAAACTCTATCATCCTTTCCCCAAGATTTTGAAATATGCCACTTTTTTGTATACTAAAGGCACATATATGATGGGATCTTTCTCTGGGTTTTCAGTTTAACCATTAATCTGATTTTGAGAAAATACTGTTTAATAATTTAATGCCTCTCTGTGTTGGTATCCTTATATCATTCTTTTTTATAATTTTATTACCTAATTTAGAATATTCTCCCAAGCAAAGATTAGAGTCATGTCACATTTAAAAAAAAAAAAATTTATTGTGTGAAATTTTATAAAGTTTAGAAATTTGAAAAGAACTGAATTGATAAACTACAAAATATTCTTTCCAGGAGCATGGTGTGTTTCTTTGTTTTGCAAGTCTTTTTTTAAATCATTTCAAAAAACTGGTTTTTTGTATGTTTTGAATATTTTGTGCCAAATTTATTTTTAGGCATCTTTTCATTTTTGTTGCTGTTTCTAATAGAAAATTCTTGCCATTATATTTTCTAACTAGTTATTTTTGGTACAAGTGATAAGATTGATATTTTTATGTTTTTGGTAGACATCTACCTTCCTGAGCTCTTTTTAGATATAGTAGATTTCTGGTTATTTCTGATAGGTTCTGTAGGAAACCATTAGATTATCAGCAAATAAGTCTACTTTCTTCCTTACCATTATTTATATCTCACTTATTTTTATTGCTGTTGCGTTAGCTTGGTCACCTAAAGAACTGATTAAAAATCTTAGTGATTATGGCAAAAATCCCTTCATTGTCCCATGGTTCAAAAGAGAGTTCTGTAGTGTTTGATTTTGAATGTTGTATATCGTGGATATGGTAAATATTCTTTGTTGTGTTTTCCTACTTCTCTAAAGTTTGTTTTGATTTTTCTGATTTCTCTGTGACTTCCCTTCTGACCCCTAGGCTGTTTAGGAATATGTTGTTTAATTTCCAAATAGTTGGGGGTTTTCCAGATATCTTTCTACTGTTTATTTCTCTTTAATTTTATTGTGGTCAGAGAACATACTTTGTATGTCCTTTTAACCTTTTTGAGAAATTACTGTGAATGTAGCAGTTTAAAAAATACTTATAGTTTTGTAGGGCAGAAATTGGACATGGTCTCACTGGGCTATAATCAAGGTGTTAAGGGCTTTGTTTCTTTTTTAGTCTGTAGGGAAGAATCTGTCTTTTGCTCATTAAGATTTTGGCAGAATTAAACTCCTGTGTCTGTAGGCCTGAATTCCTCCTGTCCTTGCTGGCCTTCCCAGCTTCTAATGTCCACCTGTGTTCCTTGGATCCTGGCTCCCTTCTTCCGTCTCCAAAGGCAGCAGTAGCCAATCAGGTTTGTCACACGTGAGACCCCTCTATCTCCCCCACGCCCCCTCGTATTCTTCTGTCAATCGATTAAGTTAGAAGAGGTCCTGTGATCATCCAGGATAGTCTCCCCATTTTTATGTCCATAAAAAGTCCCCTTTGCATATGTAAGGACACATAGTCTCCAGTTCCCGGGATTGGGGTGTAGACATTTTGCCGAGCCATTATTTTGCCTAACACACTACCCTATTGGAAAATGCAGGGTCACACTGTGCGATATTTTAAAGTGATGGAATTTTTAAAAATTCTTTTACAAATGTTCTTTTATTGTTACCATTTTCAGACCTCTTTATATATGTAGATCCAAATTAAGGTTTTAACATGTCAGTACAGGCCAGCTGGCAATGAATGCTCTCGGCTTTTGTTTTTCTGTAAAAGTCTTTGTTTTGCCTTCATTTTTGAAAACTGTTATCTCTTGATGGAGAATTCTGGATTGGCCATTTATTTTTTTTCTTTCAGTAGTGTGAAAGTGTCACCACACAGTTTCTGTTGAGAAGTCTGCTTTAATTTTTATCTTTGATTCTCTATGTGTAATACATTTTTCTAACTTCTGGGTACCTTCAAGATTTTGATCTTTGATTTTCGGCACACTGAATATGATTTGTCTAGGTGATTTTTTTCCCTTCTTTTCTTTTTCTTTTATTTCTCGGTTTTTCTTCTCATCTTTCTTTATTCTTACTCATCAGTTGGGGTTGTCTAAGTTTCTTGAATCTATTTTTGGAAAATACTTGCTATTATTTCTTCACTTCTTCTGCGGTATTTTTTCTTCTCCTTTTGTGATTTCATTTATATGTTAGATCATTTGAGATCGTCCTATGGGCCTTGAATGCACTGTTCTTGTTTTGTCCTGTTTTGTTTCTGTGCTATTTTTCTTCTTTGTATTTCTGTTTGGTTAATTTTTATTGGCCTATCTGTAAGTTCACCAATTCCTTAGTTTTGTCAGGTCTATCAATGAGTCTATAAAAGGCTTTGCCGGTCTCTATTACTTTGTCTTTTATTTCTAGCATTTCCGTTTGGCTTCCTCTGTTGTGTGTTTAAATTCCCATTTGTGAATGCACATATTGATTAGAGTTATTTTAATTACCTCTCTGAGAGTTCTGGCATCTGAATCATCCCAGAGTCTGGTTCTTCTGTTTGTTTTGTCTCTTGACAGTGGATGAGTAATGCCTGGGTCTTACTGAACTTTGGATATTGTATATATAACAGTAGTTATTGAGGTCAGTGGTTTTTAGTGGCTGGAGATGGGCACTGTTTTTCTTCTCTCAGGTGATCAGGTGGGGAGTGGAGGCTGTTCAGGAGTTGGGCTGGGTTTAGATTTTGGTGGGGGTGTGTGTATCTTTCGTGTTCCACCCTGATTTCCAGTTATTCTTGTGATGGCCTCCTATTTCCTTGTGCTTACAGGTGAGGGGTCTAGAAGGTTTTCTTCAGTTCAGTGCTCCATGCTCAGCTCTAGGTGCCCCTATCATTGTGGGAGTAGAGTCTCCACTTCTTTACCTCCTCTAGCAGTGGACTGCTGCTGCTTCTTCCTCATTGCCAGGCAGGTAGTGGGGGTTGGTGAGGATTGCTGTCTTGTCCTGCTCCAGCCTCAGTCTTAGGTTCCTGTGCTTCCTGACCATCTCTCATGGTAGCAGACCTCTCATTTTATTGGTATGGGATTTTGGTCCCAGGACAGTTTTCTGCTTCCCCTGAGATAAAGGGTTTCTTCTTCTACCCTTCACCAAGCCACAGTGGGTTTTACCCATGCCCTGTGGTATATGCTGCTCTTTGCCCAGCAACTTGAAGTTTAAGGTTTTTACTCCACATTAGAGAAGCTCTCAGGGCGTTGGGGTCTGTGCATTTTCCACAGCTGTAGCTCCTCCTTAGTGCCTCTCACGGAGACCTGCTGTCGCTGGTCTCCCTGCCCACTGTGTGAGTACCTGCCAGGGGGCACATGGGAGAGAGCCTGGAAGTGAGTGTGGATTCCCCTGGGTCTGAGACCAGGCTAATCCAGCCCATGCTCAGCTCTTAAAAGTTTGTTATAGTTTTAGATGATATTTTCTTGCTTGTTGGAATAACTTTCATGTCTCCCTCCACATGCCTTTCCCTTCTTGGCCCCAGGTGAGCCATTTCATGCATCTCTGCATGGGAGTTCAGGCTTTGGTTGCTCGGTGACTTCAAATTTCTGGTGGGCTTAAGAGAAGTTATGATTTTTGTTATATCTCTAGCTTTTTTATGTTATTATGCTGGGAACAACATTCTTTTCAAGTGTCTGCATCTTGAAACAGACTCATCTAGCTTTATTTTTTTTTAATAAGGAATGGATGTTGAATTTTGTTATCATTCACCCTTATTCAGAATGGGCATGTGAATTTCTAAGTTACCCTTCCTGACATGATGAATTATATTAATAGGTCACCTGATATTAAATCCACCCTTTATTTTTTCTTACTTAAAGAATTTTTTCATTAGCAAATATTTCTCTGATAATCTATTAAGGGCCAGATACATAGAGATGGGTGATAGAGAGTCTTACAGATTTGTATTCTGATCAAAAAGGAGACAAAAGCAACATGTAAAAGATAAATAGGGCACTTTAGATTGTGATTTAGATTAGGAAGGAAATGAACAGGGTGGGTGGGCAGTAGGGAGTAACTACTCTAGATTGGGTGGACAGGAACAGGCTAGAGGTAATACTGGTGTTAGGCACTAAAGGTTGAAAATGATCCAGTTGCTTAAAAGAGTTGAGAGTAGGGAGGGCTTTTTGGGAGCTGGCAGGTACAAATTCCCAAGGGCAGAAAGGAGATGGGCCTGGTGGAAGATCAGGATGTTCACTGGTGTGGCTGAAACATACTGAGTACAGGGGAAATGTTATGAAGGGAGATCAAAAAGGTAGCCAGAGCCAAATGGCCGTGCCATCTCTTCAGCCAAGTTACATGTTTGAATTACATGAAGAAGGGGAAGAACCTGGAGATGAATTGAAGGAGGCCTCCTCTTGCTTGCTCAATAAAAGTCACTATTCCCACATCTACACGGTTCCTCAGAGGTGATTCAGGTTCGAGTCCAGACCACCGCAATAAAGCGAGTATCTCAGTAAAGTGAATCAAGTGAATGTTTTGGTTTCCTAATACATATAAAAGTGATGTTTATTCAAGTCCATATATCAGTGATATCATATAATAATTGTCTTTCTCTGATTGACTTTTTTCACTCAGCATAATACCTTCTAATTCCATCCATGTTGTTGCATATGGCAAGATTTCATATTTTTTTGATAGCTACGTTATTTTCCATTGTATGCATATATACCACATCTTCTTTATCCATTCATCAGTCGGTGGACATCTGGACTTTTTCCATAGTTTGGCTGTAGTAGATATTGCTACTGTAGACATTGGGGTGCAGGTGTCCCTTGGATCACTACATTTGTATCTTTGGGTAAATACCTAGTAGTTTCATTGCTGGGTTCTAGGATAGCTCTACTTTCAACTTTTTGAGGAATCTCCATACTATTTTCCAAGGCAGAGGATCATAGTGAAACAAGATGAAACCAGAGAGGGAGACAAAGCATAAGAATGACTCTTAATCTCAGCATAGAAACTGAGGGTTGCTGGAGGAAAGGGGTGGCTGGGTGATGGACACTGGGGAGCACATGTGTTGTGGTGACCACTGTTTATTATATGAGACTTACGAATTACAGACCTGTAACCCTGAAACAAATAATACATTGTTTGTTAATTTTTAAAAATCACAATAATAAACTCATTACAAGTTAAAAAAAATAAAGTAACCTGCATTAAATGTGAATGAGTTTGATAAAATTTAAGTATTCTCTCACACTTAATGTTTCCAGCTAATAAACTTCCAGTTTCATTATTACAAAAAAAAAAAAAGATGTTTACACTCCACTGTAGTCTAGTAAGTGTGCAGTAGCATTATGCCAAAAAAATAGTTTAAGATATACTTAAAAAATACTTTATTGCTGAGAAATGCTGGCCATCTTCTGTGCTTCCCATGAGCTATAGTCACTGATCACAGCTCTGCCGTAACAAATACCAGAATAACAAAACAGTTTGAAATACAGCAGGAATGACTGAAATGGGACACAGAAACATGAAGTGGGAAATGCTGTGGGAAAAATGGCACCGATCGACTTCCTTGATGCAGTTGCCATAAACCTTCAATTTGTTGTTGTTGTTTGTTTGTTTTTTAAACTTATCTGCGAAGCGCAATAAAGCGAAGCGCAATAAAGCGAAGCCCAATGACATAAGATGTGCCTGGGAGCCTCTAGTATAGTTGTTTATCTCACATTAATTTTTTTGTTATCTGTCTCCCATTTTCAGTCTCTCCGTGCTGACTTTTTCTTCCTCTTTCTAACCACACTCAGCGCCCCCTTATCCCAAAGGAACCTTCCCGTGTCCTCTTCTGCTGATCCTGGCGCCCAGCCTCTCTCCTTCCCTTCACAGCCACTGCTCAGACCGCGCTCTGTGTTTGCAGGCCCCTATCACTTCACCGTGCCTCCCTCCCTCCCTCCTGACCCTTCTATGAAATGGTTTTTCACCATAACAATGTCCTCCTAATCCTGGTGACCACCAAACCCAGCACCCTCTCATTTATTCGTCTCCGAATGGAAGATTTAAAAATACGCTATTGACCACGTCTTCCTTCTTCAAAGTCTCTAAACCCTGACTTCCTGGGCCCTTTGCTGTCGCATGTTTTGTTTTATCTCTCTTATTAGCCCTTGTTTCATTTCATTTCTACTTCACCCTTAATAGATTGGGATTACCCAAGGTGCTGAGTCAGACTTCTCTATCTACCGTATATGCTCTCTGGCTTATCATTTATGTCCTTTTACAAAAACAGTTCTCACTGTGTACTCCCAGATCTGTGCCTCTAGCCCAGACTTCTCTCTAGGGAAAGAAAAGAATATGCATCTATATTTAATAGATCATAATTTTCGTATTGCTATGTAATCTTTGTAATTATTTTAAATGGATGTGTAATGTTATGTTAAGTGCCTCTGCTGTAATTAGCCTAACCACTTCTCTGTTGAAAATTTCTAGTCCTGGATTTGCAGCTACACTTTATAATTCTACACATGTATATTGAGTTTGAGATTTGGTGGGATGGAAAATGAATTGCTTTTTTTTCCCCCCTCCCAAACTAGGTCAGGCCTCCTAGATAAAGATGGGAAAGTCAGCAGAATCTTTGGCAAAGCTTCCTTAGGCTTTCTTGCTTTGGATCAGCTGAGAGGCCCACCATCACTATCCTAGTTCAAGGTAGCATTATTAACCCTTGCATGAACTCCTGAAAGGCCTTCCACGTGGTCTCTGTGTCCCTAGGCTCCTTACTCACTAATACAACAGACTCTCTGTTATTACAGAAGAAGTAGTCCTTGTGTCCCCAAGACCCCAAAGACCTTAAAGTTTCTCATACTGATGTATCTCTGAGTAAATCTGCAAAAGAGATTCACCTTCAACCAAGGCAGGATTTTAAACACACTATAAGGTTGTGGTTCCCAATACCTACCATCAGCCTTGGGAGGATTTTTGTTTGCCATATTTAACTGACAACTCAGATGCTCTCTGGAGCCAGGAGATGTGTTTGTTTTCATTCTGTTATTCTCCAGAAGGAAACTGGAAACCACCTAATAGTGCTGTTCTATACTCCTTGGTGCTGGTCTTCAAAAACAATAGGAGCCCTAATGATTATCAGGTTTGTGCCTTGGGAAACGAAGTGCTGGTGCCTTAGCTACGGAGAACTTGGGAACTATTCCTCTAACCATTCACCTGTCCCCAGCCAAGTGGCCTTTTGTGATCTGGCCAAGCTGTTCCATCCACCTGCCTGACGGAGAACTGGCTCTTTAGTGAAGCCCATCAGATCAAAGCTTCCAGCAGTAGCAGTGCTACCAGTTTGTGTCCCTCTCCTCAGCATGGTTTGTCTGTGTTTATGAACTCCTTTTTGGGTGTCCGACCTGGGAATGCCTCCGAGCTTTTGCCTGATTGTCAGCCATTTCTAGGAATGCGCTGACCAGGACACGAGCTGCAGCAGTTGTTCCCTCCATTCTTGAGCCTTTCCCACCCTTTCCGGTTCTGACTATGTGTTATCACTGTGTAAGGAAAGAGGGTTGTGTTTGGCACAAACAGGGCTGTGTGCACCAGGCATTTCCAAGCCCCGTGTTAGTAAAATACCAGCAGCCCAGGAACCATACGGTAGTAGCAATTGTGAAGCAGGCTTCATACTCGGAGCAAAAGGTGGGCCTGTGCGCGGGCCCGTGCAGAGTGGGCATATTGTCAAGGCACTGCCCTTCCACTGCCTTCCACCACTTACCCCATTGTCTGCCTTTCTCTCGCATCCTCTAATTAATTTTCAGTTTAGTCTCCCATAATAACAAATTGCCTTTAAAATTATTGAAGAGCACACATGTTGAGGGTAACAGCCGCTCCGTTCCCACTGTCTGCCCCGACTGTACTTCTGCCTTGAGGCGTTCTGGTCTATGCATCCTCTTAACTCAGTGGCCCACAGTAACTATATACCAGATGTTGTAGCCACAGTGACAGTAGTTGATGATGGTGCTCTCTGCTGTAGATCAGGAGGCAGGAGAAGATAACTCTTGTCACTCTCTAATGGTAGATTTCAGATTAATCACAATTCAAAAACTACCCTGAGTGCTTCATTCTTGAAGACCCAGGGGTCTGCCGCTTCGTTCTGCCCCAGGCGTTGGTTCCCACGAGGAGGCTTCTCTCTGTAATTCCTAGCCAGATGGCTTAGCGGTCCACTCTGTGCACTCCTGCCCCAAATCTTGAGAACCAGGAGGTGGAAGGTGACAGTCAGTAGTGAGACACACAACTTTTTCAGCTCCAGCTCTAGAACGATAGTGCGTGTTCAGCCCAGGTTTGCCTGGTACCCTTCCTGTCTTGACAGTCTCTCTGATCCCCTCCACTGTCCTCTCCCATCACAACAACAACAAAGTCCTTCGATTTGGAGACTGATCCAACATGCAGAGTCACCCCCACCCTCAGTGGAATGGGCTTCATTGCTTGAACAAGGAGAGTAAACCCTGTTAAAGGGGACCTGACAAAATCGTAGAAGAGTGACCATAACTCAGAAAAGTACTGTTAGGAATGTACTCTCCACTGAACGCCACCCGCTTCGTCCCCCACGATCTCAGGCAATAGAAAAGTAGAACACAAAAAGACCACTCAGCCTTAGAGAAACTATTACCTCGGAAACAGAAGTGTTTTCATTGAACTTAATAAGATCATAAATTTATTAAATCAACAGCTCAAACGTAATATGAGACAAAATGAGATGAAATGGGAAATACAGAACTAAGGGAACAAGATGAGAACAAAACAACGTTCACCCAAAACTAATAAATTTGAAACAGTAAGGAACTTAATGACCTGAAAATTGAGTTACTGACATAGGGAAAAGCTTTAGATAATTATAAAGAAAGCAAAAGAAAATGGAAGCAATTTAAATCATCATAAGGGTGGTCCACCATAAAGATTATTGGTGTCTGTAAAGTAAAAGAGCCTACCCCCAAAGAAAAAAATTTGGCCAGAAAAGATCTATTTGAAGATATAATAAAAGAAAATTTTTCTGAAATGAAATACATCTCCTTACAGAGAAGGTCATTGTGTTCTGGGGGGGGAAGAAAGGTTGTATAGAGACAGACCCCGAGCTGACACCTAGTTCTTTATCAGACTTCAGAAATAAAGAATTTTGCAGACATTGAGCCAGAAGAAAGGCAAGTCACCCCAAGGAGGGGAGGCCATCAATTAGGCTGCCTCCAGGCTTCTCCACTTTAGCATCATTGCCAGAAAGCAAAGGAGAATGCAGAGTCTTGAAAGAAAGAATTGATGTATTTAGCACCAAGTAAGTGTTAGAATTCAGCTAGAGAAACCAAGAGTAAACAACTATGCAAATAGAATGTAAGTGTTATACACTTTGACAAAAGATAGTTGGTCTTCATTTAAAATTGAAACTTATAGTTCAGAAAATCTGTTTAAAATATGTTTTTTCAAAAGCTTAACTTCAGAGGAATTTTTTGGGAATGTAGTGTCTCTATAAAGAAATATGGATTTAAGTGGAGTTTTTCCTTTATTTTCACTTTAGCTTCATTTTAAGTACAAAGTTAAATTTTACTCTTTCTGTTTAAGACACACATAGGAGGGTGTATAGAATCCCTTTAAAACTTGGTGTGGTATTTCTGGGTGTTGTGCCTGTGTGTTGAATTTTTGCATTTTCCTTTGGAGTGTCAGACATTGTTGAATTTTTTTTTTTAAACAAATAACTTTATCTGAAAATAAAAGCTTATTCCAAAAACTCTGTTCAACGTAACAAAATAAAGCTGTCTACCAACCAAGCCTCCAGTTGTATAGGTCTTGGGTGGGGTGTGGCATAGGCAGATCTTTAAGAAAGCTCTTGTGTTTCTGAATATTCTGACAGTTTGGAACTGCTGCACCAGCAGTTTCTCTTCTCTGTTTTTATACATGTTTTGGCAGCCTGGTAGCTTTCACCTCTCTTACAACCCACCTTCACGCTTTCTGGAGACAACTAAGGAAACTGCTTACCCAGATGACGAGCATGATTTTTCATTTCCACCTGTTTGCTTGGCGTAGTTAATAAAAGGCACCGAGTGCGCCAAGAGCTTCATTACATTCGTCTTGAAAAGGGAAAACCAGTGGGAAACATTTTATAAATGAGTGGATTGGAGCATAAAAATGATTTGCTCACCATCGTGTCTTATCAACAAGCCTGATACTTTTTCCCCCTATTTTTCTTAGCTCAAATATTTTAGTCACAAGGCATCACCCCCCCTTGTTTTTTGCTCTTCTGATTATGGTGGGTAAATATATCTTTGGCGTATTTGTAATGTATTTTTTTCATTCATTAATCTATGACAGCATATAAACTGATAATCACAAGATGACTAGGATATTTTTTTATCCTATGTAAATTTTTATCTTCAGTTATATAAAGTGGTTATTATGGTGTAGGCATTTTGGTCTAATGTGAATTTCAAATACATACATTGCAATAACTATTTGAAAATATGAGGAATTAGAGTATTTGACTTTTGTATAAATAAATAATATGAGCCTGAATAGTTTTTGTATGAGTGCCCAAGGATCCAGTAAATGGAAACAAATGAAATTATGGCAAGTAATCACTGCTCAAAAATGAAATAGTTGACAGAGATTGTGGGTGGTCAATGCCATTTAAATACCGATTTACTTCCAGCATCACCAGAAATGGTGGTGGTTTCATCCCTTCTCTCCTGGAGTCAGCTCTATCTACTTTCCTGTCATTAATGACAAAGAAACAAAGCTATTGAATATTTTGCTCAGTTAAAATGGTGATTTTCTTTTTAAACTAAGGGCCATTACAACATTATAACTTTCAAATGATATTGGTGAAGAACCATAAATATGCAATCAATTATGTTCATTGATAAAATTTCATGTTAGCAGTTCTTCATGTTTCTACCAGCTAATATCTCATGATCATCTGAGGTATGTTTGCTCTAAAAAATCATTGTATAGTGGACTTTTTTCTCACAAGAGTATCAATATTGCATGTTTTAGAACAGTACTTCTAAAAGCTTGCTGAGAAGTTTGCCTTGAAAGATACTAAATGTGAGAAGACAGTCAAATACCCAACATTAAAACACTGAATTTTCTTCTTTGTGGGGCGGGTCTCTCAGACCGTTGTGTAGACAGAGTCCTCCGCTGTCAGGCGAAGGAGAAGGGTAACTTTGTTGTTGAAAGATCTGGTTCTAGGACCTTGGTGACGGAGGTGGTCAAGAGAGGAACACAGCATTCCGGAAATGTACACTAAGGTCTTGGCATGATTGTTTCAATAGGTTTTGATTGCCAAATTCTTAAAATTGCCAGACTGTTCGAATACAGTTTTATCCAAAGTAAGCTCTCCCTGGACTACCTTCTTCAGTTGTCATAACAGTCTTGTGACTGTAATCTTAATTTTAAAAATATGTCTAATCATTTTACCAATTGATATCTTTAATTTTTTTTAACAGAAATCTTAGAGGCTGGCATTAAAGCAACTTCAGAGTCACTTAAAGGTGTGAAACGGAAAAAGATTGTAGCTGAGAATCACCTGAAAAAAATACCAAAATCCCCACTGAGGAATCCTCTTCAGGCAAAACATAAACAGAATACAGAAGAGTCCTCTTTTGCTGTCCTCCAGAGTGCTTCAGAGTCTCACAAGAGACAGAATCCTAGTCCCATAAAGAATGGGAAGCATTTTACCAAACAAAATGGAGAAACCCCTGGGGTAGTGGCCGAAGCCCCTAACTCCGAAGATTCTCTCTCCCCAAAGAAGCCCTTGTTCCTGCAGCACGCGTCTGAGCTGCGGAGATGGGGATCGGAAGGCTCCGACCCCGCCAAGTTAGACTTCCTGGACACAAAATGTGACTCTGGTTCTTTGTCAGGTAAAACCAGGACTGACCATAGTGAATGTATCTCCTCCACTCGTAGTCCTACTTCTTCCTCTTACACAAACACCGCATTCGATGTCTTACTGAAAGCAATGGAGCCAGAACTGAGCACCTTGTCACAAAAGGGCTCATCTTGCGCAGTTAAGATAGAAAAACTGAGACCAAATAAAACTGTACGACCCCCTTCTCAGTTAAACAGCAGCTCAGTGGAGGCCCCAGATCAGACTCCGCAAGAATTTGTTTCTGAACCACAGCCTTCTCCTCGTACCTCATACACCGTGCATGTGTCTGCTGCTCAGAAGAATGAGCAGGTTGCAGTTCAGTCAGTTTCTCATTCACATAATCAACACGAACACTTTGTTTCCAAACCTAGCCAACAAAATCCGCCGCTTCCAGCGTGTTCAGGTTTCACGAGGTCATTGGTGAACCTGCAAAATCAAGACAATGCCAAACTTGAACAAGTTTATCATATAGCAGTGACGTCATCTGTGGGTCTGACTTCACCTTCCAGTAGAACTCAGGTTACTCCTCAAAACCAGCAAATGGATTCTGCTTCCCCGATGTCAGTCAGTCCAGCCCATTCTACACAGTCAGCGCCCCCGCCAATTTACGGTTCAACTCCTGTCGCCTCTGTGGTTAACCACAGCGTGGAGCAAATGTGCAATCTTCTTCTGAAAGATCAGAAGCCCAAAAAACAAGGAAAATATATTTGTGAGTATTGCAATAGGGCGTGTGCAAAGCCTAGTGTGCTTTTAAAGCACATCCGCTCCCATACGGGGGAGCGACCCTATCCCTGTGTCACCTGTGGATTTTCATTTAAGACTAAAAGCAATCTGTACAAGCACAAAAAATCCCATGCACATACTATCAAACTGGGTCTTGTCTTACAACCGGATGCTGGTGGTTTGTTCTTGTCCCAGGAGTCCCCCAAAGCACTTAGTATCCATTCAGACATAGAAGACAGCGGGGAAAGCGAGGAGGAGGGGGCTGCTGACGAAAGACACAACGACCCAGCCTCCATGGACCTGCAGCCTGGGCAAATAATGAAAATGATGTCAAACTCTGAAGCTTTACCGAAATCAGGTTCTGTTCCCAGCAATCCAGACCATGTGGTGGGTGACTTTTCACTACAGGACAAAGCTTCCGAATCCCAAGCTGTGACAGAGTTACCAAAAGTTGTGGTTCACCCTGTCAGCCTGTCCCCGTTAAGAGTTGACAGCCCAAAGGTTATGGATCCCAAGCCTGAACTGTCTAGTGCACAGAAGCAGAAGGACCTTCAGGGAACCAGTGTCCTGTCCCATTCAGCCTGGGCCTCCTCCCTGGAGACTGACGAAAAGTCCCGTCAAAAGGGGGACCTGAGTCAGCCAGAAGGAAAGCAAGAACCACACGTAGGAACGGTACATGCCCAACTACAAAGGCAGCAGGCTACTGACTGCTCCCAAGAGCAACAAGGAAAACTTCTGAGTCCTCGGAGTTTAGGAAGTACAGATTCTGGTTACTTTTCACGTTCTGAAAGTGCCGACCAGACAGCGAGCCCACCGACTCCCTTTGCCAGAGCGTTACCTGCCGTGGAACAAGACTCATTAAATAAGAATAACGGGCCCTCTGCACCTCGCCTCAGTACCCCAGCACCTTCGACTCTGTCAACAAGTGAGAAAGCCTTGCTTCTGCCAGGCCAGATGCGCCCACCCTTGGCAACAAAAACACTGGAAGAACGGATATCAAAGCTTATCTCTGACAACGAAGCTTTGGTAGATGATAAGCAGCTGGATAGCGTGAAGCCACGGAGGACCTCTCTTTCACGACGCGGAAGTATCGATTCCCCCAAGTCATATATTTTTAAAGATTCTTTTCAGTTTGATTTGAAACCAGTGGGACGGAGAACAAGCTCAGGCTCTGATATACCGAAGTCCCCTTTCACCCCGACTGAGAAATCAAAGCAAGTGTTTCTCCTGTCCGTACCTTCCCTTGACTGTTTGCCCATTACAAGAAGTAATTCTATGCCCACCACAGGTTATTCAGCAGTTCCTGCCAGCATAATACCTCCCCCTCACCCACTGAGAGGAAGTCAGTCATTTGATGACAAAATTGGCGCGCTCTACGATGATGTCTTCATGTCGGGACCTAACACTTCTGTGCCCCCCAGCGCGCATCCCCGGACCCTCGTCAGACAGTCAGCAGTCGAAGACTCTTCCGCAAATGAAAATCACCTTCTCGGTCCTGGACAGTCCTTGGATGAGAGCTATCAAGGCTGTGGGGCCCCTAGTGACGCTGTATCAGCCAGGAGCAAGTCGTCGGCCCCAGGCTCGCATTTAGAGAAAAAGAAGTCGCATCAAGGGCGTGGGACAATGTTTGAGTGTGAAACCTGTAGAAACAGGTATAGGAAACTGGAGAATTTTGAAAACCATAAGAAATTTTACTGTTCAGAGTTGCATGGGCCAAAAACAAAGGTGGCCGTGAGAGAACCTGAACACAGCCCCGTGCCTAATAGTACCCAGCCTCAGATTCTGCACTACAGAGTTGCTGGTTCCACAGGGGTGTGGGAACAGACACCCCAGATTAGAAAAAGGAGGAAGATGAAAAGTGTTGGAGATGACGATGAACTTCAGCAAAATGAAAGGGGGGCTTCTCCCAAAAGCTCTGAAGGCCTTCAGTTTCAGAATTCTCTGGGCCCCACTTCTACTCTGTCTAAGCACAATATTGCAATAACAAGTGACCAGCAGCATAGAAACATACAGTTGCAAACTCCCCAAATCCAACTGGTCGCCAGAGGCCCCGACCAGATCATGGATCCAAAGCCGTCCACCATCACGGAACAACACCTAAGTTCAGCTACCCAGGACAAGACAGAGTTAAAGAGACATGGAACTGGCATCTCAGTCATTCAGCATACAAACTCACTGAGCAGACCCAATTCATTCGACAAGCTTGAGTCTTTTGAAAGAGGTTCCCCAGTTTCCTTCCAGGAGCTGAATAGAACAGTGAAGCCCGGGCCTCTGAAAGTGATAGGAATTTCCTCAGAGGAAGGCCACCCTCCTCAGAACACATCTCTCCCTCACCAGCCTGTGCTATCATCAGACGCTCTGAGAGGAGAACTTCAGGACAGTTTGAGAAAGAGTTCAAATGAGCGACATATGTTAGGACAGCCCTCCCGACTAGTTCGGCAGCACAACATTCAAGTCCCAGAGATTCTGGTCACGGAAGAGCCAGATCGGGACCTCGAAGCCCAAGGCTACGATCAGGAAAAATCAGAGAAGTTCAGCTGGCCTCAGCGTAGTGAAACTTTGTCAAAGTTGCCAACCGAGAAGCTGCCACCCAAAAAGAAGAGGCTCCGTCTTGCTGAGATGGAACATTCTTCAACAGAATCGAGTTTTGACTCCACTCTGTCCAGGAGTCTAAGTAGGGAGAGTAGTTTGTCTCACACTTCCAGTTTCTCAGCTTCGTTAGACATAGAGGATATTTCTAAAACTGAGGCTCCCCCCAAAATCGATTTTCTAAACAGAGCAGAGTTCCTCATGATTCCAGCTGGCTCGAATACACTCAATGTTCCTGGAACTCACCGGGAAATGAGGCGTGCTGCCTCAGAACAGATCAGCTGCATGCCAACATCCATGGAGGTCTCTGATTTCAGAAGTAAATCATTCGACTGTGGAAGCATAACTCCACCTCAGACGACACCACCTGTTGAATTGCAGCCCCTGACGTCCCCTTCTGGCATGGGGGTCACCGGGCACGTGCCTCTCTTAGAAAGAAGGAGAGGTCCACTGATGCGGCAGATATCTTTAAACATAGCTCCAGATAGTCATGTGCCTCCCGTGAACCCACCATCTTTCCAAACAGTTGCTCTTCCCGGTGTGAACGCAGCACCATTTCCAGGCCCCCAGCTCACTAATGCATCTTTAGCCGAGTTTCCTGCAAACACTTTGCACTCGCAGACTCAAGTTAAGGATCAGCGAACAGAAACTTCCAGTTCCACCTCTGCTAACATCTTTCCTGTTCAACAGCTTTTTGGTATCAATTTGTTAAATCACATCCATGCACCCCTTAGTCACCAAAACACACAGATGTCTCTGCAGGTGTCTACACAGAGTGTCAAACCGGATGCAAGTTCCAGTGTATGTGTATCTTCTAAAAGTAAAGATTGCTTTGCTCCAAAGTACCAACTTCATTGTCAGGTTTTCACTTCGAGCCAGTCTTGCACTTCCAGTCCTGTACTTTCTTTGCCAAAGCCAGTTCTTTCAGATCCCATTGGGGTTGACCATCGTGGGACTTCATTAGCATTATCAACCAAATTAATGGATGCCATGCCTAATTCATGTGTCCCGCCCCCACTGAAGCTCGGGCCCCTGGGCGGTCAGGCGCAGAAGGTGCCAACATCGTTTGCATTGCCCGTGCACCTGCAGAGTAACGTTCCAGCATACTGTTTTACCACTGCCACGCCTCTGCCACAGATCCTGGTGACCCAAGATCTCTCCAACCCGCCAATTTGCCAGGCTAATTGTAGCATGGTGCCAGTCAACGAAGAACCAAATTCCATGCCAAAATTGCAAAAAGATCACCAAAACGCTTTGCCAAACCCAGAGAAGGAACTCGTTCGTGAAAATACGTTTTCAGAGATGGGCCAGAATTTTTCTCCATCAGCTTCCTTGTCCATAACCCAGAAAATGTCTATGGGTAGACTTTCCCCCCAGCAAGAATCTTCAGCTTCAAGTAAAAGGATGCTTTCCCCAGCAAATAGTTTAGACATTGCCATGGAAAAGCACCAGAAGCGAGCTAAAGATGAGAATGGGGCTGTTTGTACAACAGAGGTTAAACCCTTGGAGCCATTGAGTTCCAGACCTGGTGAAGGTAATAAACAGAAGAAACCCATCTTGGTGAGGCAGGTTTGTACTACAGAGCCTCTTGAAGGTGTGCTATTGGAACAGGGTATTTTTTCTCCACCAGAAATTGGTAGTGAGGCTGTTAATTTGACAGATGTTTTACCAGCCGATCAGTTGTCATCCGAACACTCTAACTCTGTAGTCACAGAACCTAGAAGCGACCCACAGGAATTTGAAAAGATCAAGTCATCCACATCGCTCACTCTTACCATGAGAGATTCACCTGTCCCTGCAGAAAACCTTCACATTTCCCCTTTGGAACATGTAGACAATAACCAAGAAAGGAAGTCTCCAGGGGTTAAAACTCAAGGGGACAGAGAGAACATCCCAGAGCAAAGTCCAGCTACGACCAGCACACTTTTAGTGTCTGATGTGGGAGACACACGGCAGCTGCCTTTCCCCAGCCTGAAGACCTCAACCAACTTTACATGGTGTTACCTGTTGAGGCAGAAGGCATTGCATTTGCCTCAGAATGACCAGAAGACTTCAGCCTATACTGATTGGACAGTTAATGCCAGTAATCCAAACCCACTTGGTTTGCCTACAAAAGTTGCTCTTTCTCTCCTTAACTCCAAACAGAAGACCGGAAAATCACTATATTGTCAAGCAATAACTACCCATTCCAAATCAGATTTATTGGTCTATTCGAGCAAGTGGAAAAGCAACTTAAGCAAGGTACTTGATATATCATTTATCTTCAGAAATAGTTTGTGCAATGTCTTGATGCCTTTAAATGTTTTAATTGGAAGTTGTATCTTAATTTTGAATGACAACTTGTGCTCTGTAAGTATAAAGTTACCTGAAAGAAAGGATGATAAATTTATCCCGGGAGTTAGGCTGATAAGGGTTACATGGAATCCTTCAGTGATTTTATCTTGAAACATTTTGAAAATAACTTGCCCTGAGCTGAATATTTAAGTCCTTGCGTAATGGTGCAGAGAAGCATGGTTCTACGTTCATCTTTCTCTTACACTAAGTGATAGGAGATTATGTTTATGCTTTGTCCCTGCTAGTGCAGAGGAACAGAGGTGTGACTTATCAAAGAGTGTTACATTTCATCTTGAAATATAATCAGAGAGCCATTCATACTTGTCCTGTGTGCCCTGACTTCTCTCGCCTCACCTTGCCAGTCTCAACTCCCGCCCAGTGTTGGAATCTTAGTACTAGAGAGCAGGGTCACGAAAAGGCTGACGCAGACACGGGATAATTGAGTCGATGTGCTCAAGACATAGAGTAAGGTCATAAAGCTATAACTTTGGGTTATTTATGGAATTTGTTTTAGTAGAATTGTTGGTTTTCTAAAATGGGAAAAATCATCGAAGTGAGAATAAATAGGTAAGGGGATCGTGCTGGACTCTGGCCATTCAGAATTAGAGAGTAAGTCCTTGACCTCCACAGGTTCATAAGTGTGTATAATACAGGTTCCTAGATAGCTACATGCTTTTCAAAAAGGAAGTATTTCAGTATCCCAGATACTGGGAGGTACATCCAGTTTTAAGAAGGAAGTCTCTAACTTTGCCAGTAGGTCGAGGAGGTGTGGATACAAGGAAGAGATTCTGAAAGTGGAGATACTTTAATGGAGTGTTAAAAAAAAAAGAAAGAAAAAGTGGGATTTTTTTTTTTTTCAGATAAATCAGAATGAGAAATTTTAATAGTCTGCTGAAAAGATATAGAAGTGAGAAAGAACTTGATTTGTTTTAAAGAACCTTGAGGAGTCTGCTGTAGCTAGAAGATGTAAGTTTGAAACACCACTGGCCTTCAGGTTGGAAATACGGGTGAAAAACAAAGAATGTGCCTGGTGGTGGTGAGACATTGATGCTTTTTCAGTGAAGGAAGGTGCATCCAAACCATTCAGAACTTAATTTTTCGTTACCCAGACTTTAGACCAATGAAACCATAATCTTGGAAGATGAGACCTGATGATAAGAATTTAAACAGAGCTTCATGAATGTTACTATGCCTATATGAAGTGACTCTCCTCAGTCCCAAGTGCTGTGGTAGAAATGCCTCTGGAAATGTCTATCTAGGTTTGGAGCTAGGCAAGGACTCCCAGTGGACGGTGTTGGAATTCCTTGGTGTGTTGGTGTAATTCATGAGCTTGCTCAGAGAAGGCAGAAGGAAGAAACAGCTCAGGATGGATCCAGGATCTTTACTACTTAAAGGGTTGAACACGCAGGAAACTGAAAGAGGTTGTTCATAGAAGAAAGAGGAGGACTAGAAGAAAGTGGAATCACATAGATCAAGGAGGAAATTTCAAGGAAAATTACTCAGAGAGGTCAAATAAAAGTCACATAAAGATGAAGACGAACATGGTTCCTGGGCTCAGAGGTTCTAATATTGCTGGCGACTTGGGTTGTAAAGGCAGGCGGTTGTGGAGGACTGGGTGCTGGGTTGACTCATTCCCAACCTAGATGTTACGATTCAGAAAGGACAGGAAGGGACAGGTCTTGAAGGACAGGTGTTTCTAAGAGAAACAAGGTATCAGCAACATAAACTAAACAGCACAGGTGGTCAAGTGTATAAAGACCAACGACGGGATAAGGATTTGGGGGTGTCTAGCTCATTGGCAATTGGTGACTAGAAGCCAGATTTGATAATAAGAAAGTGAGCAAAAGACAAATGGGAATTAGGTGTTGAAAAGAAGGTGAAAAGTAGAATAAGTGTTAACAGTATAAAGTCAAGGAAAGGTATGTGTGTGCATTCTAAATTGTGGGGAAACCCGATGTGTTTGTCAGGAAAAGAAGAGCCCGATGCATTTTTGCCTGTCAGGGTCAGCATCTTGACCTCCTCGCACTACCTTCCTGACCTGGGCCAACAGCTTTGTTTTACTCCTGGCCTTGAGAGGGCAGGGGCTCCCCGGGGTGCTCCTTCTGAGGCTACGCGGGCCCTCTGACTGGGTGCACACTCTCTCTTCACTTGCTGGCAATAAGTCAGCTCAGCACAGAGCTGTCTACTTGGGGATGTGGTTTGAAAAAAGGGCCCTTGATCAGAAAAGTCTCACCTCATGTTGGATTTGGCCAAAGGATGGGTGTTTGAGCCTTGGCTGTTGAGCTTGACCTTGGGCAAGTGACTTTACCCTAAGAGTGCCTTTCTTCCCTGGGTATAACCCCTGTGCTGCCTGCTGCACAGGGTGTGTGAGAAGGACAGGGGCTGAGAACGGGACACTAGTGAAATCCTAAGGTGCTGTCGCTGTAAAGTTTCCACAGAAAATGCACATACAATTTATCATTTTGACGTCTATTACCTTTTTCTAGAGACGTAATTATTATCAGGCCACAGCCTGACTTCTGACCTGGCTGTCTCTCACAGTTATCAGCATTCCCGAAATTTTAAGAAGACACAGAGAGGAAACGTAATTATGGTTTAAAATAATAGGGAAAGGGGAGATTCTTGGGAAATGGGACCCCTGCTTGACAGAATGCACAGTTACAGTGCCTTCCGGTGAAGGGGATATAATCCTGTCTCTCAGGAGTATGAGACAGGATTATAGCAAAATGGGGAACAGGCTCTTTCCCATCTCCAAAGAGTAAAGCTCTTTGAGGAGTAAAGAGTAGTGTGAGCGGTTGGTCAGTGGATTGTGGCGGGTTGTTCAAACAGGTTACGGCCATCAGGTTGCTGGGGGGCCAACAGAGAGACTAAAGCTGAGGGAGGGGAGAAAGCAAATGTCCTCTAAACATGTTACTTCCTCAAAACGCATCCCAGTAAGTTAACTGCGTGTACGGTTCGGTGCCATGTTCTAATTTCCGAGTGAAACACTAGCATGTTTGTGTTTTCAGTTTTATTAAATTAGTTTCTCTTTTTTTTTTTTCCCTTTCAGAGAGCATTAGGTAATCAAAAGTCCACAGTAGTTGAATTCAGCAATAAAGATGCCTCTGAAATTAACAGTGAGCAAGATAAAGAAAATTCCTTAATCAAAAGTGAACCAAGAAGAATTAAAATATTTGATGGAGGGCAAGTACAAATTTTACTTTTTAAATGTACATTTAAACATACTTTTTAAATGTACATTTGCTTTCATGTGAATGAAGACTTACCAGTGCCAATTTTACATAAATGTTGCAAGGTTTCTTAGCTTATTAACAGAATCTTCATGGCAAAATATATGTTATATTGTCATGTTAAATAATTCCATTTTGATCAAGAGAATATTTAGGAAATATCATAGGTCCTAGGAGGCAGCTAAGAACTGTTTTCAGAGTACACTCTGGGTTTCACGTCGATTTACAATAAGGAGTGCCTCGGGAAATCTGTTGTCAGACGAATTCACTGCCTATTTGATGCCTTTGTGTATTTGGTAGTGAGAAAAACACATTGTAAAAGCTGATTGTAGTTGTGGCGAAGCCAAGAAATATTTCAGTACGTAGAGTTGTTGTCATTGAATTTAATAATAAAGAACACTCTTGAACCAGTGGCTTAGGAGGAGGGAGTGCTATGCTAAAATTAAACCTAGTATTTGAATAAGGTTGCTTGATTAGAATTATTTATTAGCATATTAAGTATTGATGCAAAAACCTGGAATATTCTGTTACTTACATATATGTGCATAAAATTGTATTGATTGAGCATAAAAACTGTGACTTGCTGTGTTTTGTAAGTTGAATTCTAATCATCATTATTTTCTCAAAGACATAGTATCCAATCTCCCTATTTATTTTTTTTCTTTAAATTAGATATAAATCAAATGAAGAGTATGTATATGTCCGAGGCAGGGGAAGAGGAAAGTACATATGTGAAGAATGTGGAATACGTTGTAAGAAACCTAGTATGTTAAAGAAACACATACGGACCCATACGGATGTCCGCCCCTACCACTGCACTTACTGTAACTTCTCCTTTAAGACAAAAGGTATGAGATGACATTGCTTCATGGTCCTTTTTATATGCATTGAGTTAGTAGAGCTGAGACCCAACTTTGCCTACTCTTTGACCAGGGATGCAGTAGCTTAAATTGACTAATATAAATACGTCTTGTCAACATGGTAGACTTCTTTGTTTATCTGTCTCTAGACCTAAAGTTTTTTTTTAATTATACACTTTTACATCATATATAATAAATATGACATTTTAAGAGGAGAAACTGCCCTTTTTTGTTTTACTCCCCAAATTAGAGTTGCATAACACGATGACTAATACATTTCAAAAATACTTTGGGGCTGAAGAAGAGAAAGAAATTTTCATGATTACCAGTAAACTCAAAAAGATTGAAGAAAATTTTTAAATAATAACTGTAGTAAATGTATAATGATTATGTTCATGTTTTATTATCTAATTTTAGACATGAATAGCCATTTCTCTTTTTTCCATGATGCTTTTTGTTTTATACCCAAATTCTATTGAATTTCAGCTTCACAAAATTGCTGTTACACTATTTAATGTGCATAGAACTCTGAACTAGTCATTAAAATTATATTTAGTACTCTTTTTGTATTCTTTATATGTTTTTATTTAAATTTTAAGTCCTTATTGTAGTTAAGGTAATTTTGCCCTCCTCAGATTCCCCGCTACATATAATGAGTACACGACTTAGGAAATAATGCTGGCTTTCTCCATTAGGCTCTTGCTCATGAATCATTATGTAAAAATATATTACTTGAGGCTTTAATATCCCATACAACCCTTTAAAAATTAGGAATCTCTGTAAAAAACAACAACAACAACAACAAAATTTTTTTTCTTTTTTCTTTTTTTTTTTTAACAGAAACTTCTTTTTATCCCTTTTGAGTGAACATGCACCTGTTTTAAAACTTGATCAGCTCTTCAGCAAAATTTATTTCCTTTTTTGGGCTAGTGTTTTTTAGTGTTTAAAGAGAGTTATAATAGGTAGCGGCTAATCAGTAGCTTCGAATTCACTCTCTTTACCAGCCACTAGTACCTGAGGCCAGAGTGATGGAAGCAACAGCAGCGGGACTGTTCTTAGCTAGTTTGGAATGTTCCTGAAGAGTTTCAAGACAACATGAGTAATTGGGAGGTTCACGGTCGTAGTCCTTCAGCTGTGATGTGGATTCTCCTTCTGGAAGTAGAGGGTGGGTTTCAGGATGTTCCTCCTGGCCTTGTGTGCCGGTGTGATAAGAGAAAGTGCTTTGATCTCTTAACCCAATTTGTTGCCCTTTCACTGGTTTTGATCCTGTGATTAAGAAACATTGGTTACTTTCCAGTATGAGACCAGGAGGCCAAAAAGAGGCCAGCGTTACTAATAAAAGATTGCCAAGTACTAAGTAGAAGAGGCTCCAGGTATACGGTGAAATGAGTATTTCTCAACAGAGGGAGGAAAAGGAATCAGGGTATTCAAAAAACTATATTCATAAAATAAGGGCAGGAGAGGGAGGAACACTTAGGTGTGGAAAGCCAGATCAGGCTCCAGAGACTTCTGGCAAAGACAAATACTCTGAATTACCAATGAGCAATCCTAGTGAAATAACTCAACAGGGCACCATGTCAGGGTTGAGATAAACGTTTCTTAAAAGGCTGACAGAGCACAAGGACCCCTGAAGAGTGAGCCTGCAGTCTTCACGGCGGTCACATCCTCCGCCCCTCTGCTGCGCTGCTTCTCTGACTTTACCTCAAATGTTTTGTGTTGTCAGCTAATTCTTTGGCATTATGTAATAAATACTCATTTGAAGAAAGCTATCTGGCTAAGGAGACTGGTGAAGAAAATGCTAGAAATTCAGTCTTTTTCTCTTCCCACCATGACAGTTCTTTATTTTATGGGTCAGCTTTCTTGTAGAAGTTTGCCTCCTGGGACTATCTGTGAGACAGACCCCACAGTATCTTTAAAGGCAGCTAAGTAACAGGAGACTTGTTTTTAGATGAGGCTGTAGATGTTGCCCTCCTGGATTTACCTTGTTGTCCTAGTTAGTGCAGCTCGACTTCTCACTGGCTGTGTCTGGTGGTCACAGAAAGAGCGATGTAATGATGGTGCGACATCAATATGGGCACACAGAGGGGGCGAAATGGCACCCAGAGAAGGATATATGCAGTGCGAGAGAGTGATGCTTCCCCTGGCAATGTGTGTAAATCTCTGCTTCATCATTTGTCCTCTTAATTTATTTTATGAGGACATATTCAGAAGAATTTTAATTAATTTGTTTCCCTGTTTAAAGGTCAGTCAGCAGAAAATATACAGTGAGCTTTGCATCTTTACAAGATTTACTGTCATTTATACACAGAAAGCTAGACACTCTATATGTAGCCGTCAGAACCCAGAAACAGAAGCTCACGTGCTTTCCAGAGGATTTAGGGTCATGTTTATTAAATCTGTTAAAAAACTTACTTGTTAAGTTAATGCACAAAGTTCATGGCATTGCTAAGGGATATTTGCATCTTAATATGTATATTTTGCATGTTAAAATGCAGAGTGTTTATTTATTTTAACTTATTTAAGAAGTAGGTTAATAATAATAGCTCAAGTTATGAGAAAATATGCTTATTAGAACTTTATATTTCCAAATTTGCCTGGTTATAATTATCCATTAATTTCTATAAGAAGCAAATAATGTTCTATAGTTGTACATTTAGGGAAAAAAAGCACTTTAAAAGAGACTATTAGTAGAACTCGTAATTTGGCTTGTGATATTGTTATTATATTAGAAAGTGCTTTGACTTATAATTGGAAATTTCAGCCTTATTCAGATGGCTGAGCCATTTGTTTTGAGCTTTTTAATATGAAAGTTTTGAAGCAGACAGAAAAGTAAAGATCTGTATCATGAATACCAGTTACCAACCACTTTTTACTAATCATTAACATTTTGCCATATTTGCTTCATTTTTTTGTGTATTTAAATTAAGCATCTGGCATGGCCAGGCCATGTAAGCCAGATGTCACCTCTAGAATTATAGAAGTCAGGGTTTGATGGGTCTTAGACCTCATCTGGTCCAGGCACCCTCTCACACTGGAGCCCCCAAAGCACCAGGCTCTGGGATGCTGTCCGGCGTACTGTCTAGTGCAAGAGTTGGCTGGGACAAGTGTGACCAGTTCCACAGAACAAGGCACTTGTAGTGGTCCTGAGGTTCTACAAATAACAGCCGTGTCCCATGCCCTCCAGTGACTGCAAGCCCAGAGCTGGGAGCAACGATTTAGACATTCTTAACTCTTCTGGAAGCTTATGCTGAAATACTAGTCTGCCCCTGCTAACCAAACTAAGTCTTTAGATTTTGATTGTTTTCTCAAAAGAGATGATTTTCCCTTGTTGGCAGTTGTGTGTGCGTATGTGTGTGTGCGTGTGTGTGTGTGTGTGTGGCGTTCTCCACTCAAGCTGCTTGGTGTCCAGAAGAGAACCTGAGCTCCCCCCCCCCCATTCATGATCACGTGAGACAAATGTCCCCAGGGGTTCCCAGTTAACCTGGTAATACTTAGCTGCCAAAGAAAATACCTCTTTAGAGATACTGTTGAGAGACTTCTAGTCAGTATGGTGAAGGGAAATTAATGCAGGAAATTCTTTCTCAGCTTCCAGTGAACAGAAATTCTGTTTGACATAACAACCAAATGTAGTTTTTAATAGATAGTCAAGCTTGAAATTTAAAAAAACAAATTCCCAGGTAACAGAAAGAAAAAAGAAACTCCATGCTAGCCCCAATAGTAATAGACACTTAAAAAATAACAATGATTAAATAAACAAACAAAATTAAAAAAAAAAAAAAAAGAATTTGTGGGAATATCACAGCTATCCAGCCCTGGGGTTTTAACCTCAATCCTGGAATGGAGTCTGAGGCTTCTGAAATAAGCCTGGCCCTCCTGCCCAGTGACTTTGGATCAAGTGAGGAAAAGATACCTCTTAAAAAGCAAAACCCCTGACCTCTGCCATGTCATTCATAGATAGATAGTTAGTCTAGAATTAGTGGTCTGAAACCTTAAGTCCCAAGTAGAAGCAGTTGGAAAACTGATCCATAGAGATGTTCGTACAACCCAGGGTCCTTAAGACTCCATGGGAAACAGTCTTGCTGAAGATGGGCTTTCAATAACAACTACAAAGTATGCAGGGAAACAAGGTACCATGGGGGAGATCCAGCAGACACAGTGGGGGAGGTTTCGGACTACAGGAACCACAGATCTTAGTGCAGTCCAAGGGGACTTTAAAAGTAAAATGTTCTCAGAAATAAATGAGGACTACAGAATAGAAACAAAGGCAAAAGTAGACCTCATCCGGGTAGCGGAGGCAGATTTGAAAAAGAAAAGCCATGAATAGCAAGGTTATTACAACATATAGATATCAATTCTTTTGTTTGTCCAAATTTTAGTCTTAGAATTGTATAACCACAGTCTGTGCTTTCACTTGAAATAGGAATGAAATTTGCCAGTGTTGACAAATGTGAGAGCAAAATAATACTACATAAGCTTAGTAAACATTCTTTTCCCTTAAGGAAATCTGACAAAACACATGAAGTCCAAGACACATAGCAAGAAATGTGTGGATTTAGGCGTCTCAGTAGGTTTAATAGATGAACAAGATACAGAAGAATCAGGTAAGGCTTTATTCCATATTTTTCATAAATGCTATTTACAGTGTGCTGGTTTTTTTGCATCCATACGCTTCTTTCCATTCGCACTGATACTTCCTAGTTCTTCCTGTCGTTGCTGCTTATTTACACGATACATTAGACTCCTAATCAATGTTCCCGTCTGTAGTTTGTCCTCCTTCCCATGCATCCAGCCCCCCAGACGTCCATCTTCCCGAAGCATGTGTCTGCTCACGCTCCTGCTCTACTGCTAGTCTTCCATTGGCTTCCCTTTGCCTCCCAAGTGAACTGCCAGCCGCCAGACCACACATCTTCAAAGTCCGTTACGGTCTGCGTCCTCCTCCTTCTCCAGCCTTGTTTCTCATTTCTTTCTTTCACCTATCCTCATGCTTAAATTTCCTGCCTACGTGGCATTGATCTGGCTCTCTCCCTTTCCAACCTTCCCCTAACCCCCCCCCCCACCGCCCTCAGTCCCCATGCAGACATGGCTCCCAGTGTTCACTGTACAAAACTCTTCCTCTCCTTTGATATCTAGCTCAAACCCACTGCTGCCACGAAGCCTTCTCTGATTTTCCCTTCGCGCACTGTGGGAAGCCACTTCTCCCTGCTCTCAGCTCCTGTAGCAGTTTAATGTTTGCTCTCTGGAAGCATTGAGTCTCTTTCTGCCTTAGTTTGGGGTTAATCTACAACCGCTTACCTCACCTCCTCACCAAGATTTTGAAGCATGTCCTGAGCAGAGCTGGTGAAGGAGTGATGCCCGCTTCACCCACAGCCTGTGGTGCACAGCCTCACCCCAAGTGGCTGCTCTGGAAATGTTTGTGGACTAGAACATTCGTTTGCATCCCCAAGATGTTTGTTATTTTGAAGAAGTTAACCAGTTGTTTTCTTAACGGTGTTCACTCAACAAATAGAAGTGTTCATCTTTAACCAATTTTGAGGGAACGTAAACCTGTTCATCTGTTCTGACTCATTAGAGAGTAGAATTATTCTCTCTTAAGACTTTATTTTTTAAGCCAAGAATTTATCAACCAAAGAGAGAGAAGTTTTCCCTAAAAAGTTGTCCTACTTTTTTTGAAATGTGCCCTCAATTCAACCTTTATTTGCTTGCTATGTTTTAGTTAATATGCATTAGTCTGATATCTAGAAAATTTCCAATTAGAAAGTGGTCAGGATATCATTGAAAATATAGGTAAAAAGTCAAACGTGTTTTATTCCACCTGACAACCAGTAACACACTGAATGAATCACCCTGAATTTTTTTCTGGATACGCAAAGGAAGTGACTCACACCTTAAGTGGTAGAGCCAATATGATTCAGGATTTTGAGTACACAGAAAGGATTGCCTTTAACTCTTTTTTGGGAATAAACTGATACATTCTTGATAGAAGAAAAAGATCATCATAATAAATTTAGGACAATAAGGAGCTTTTTACGTGTTTTAGGCTATACATTTTGGGGATGACAATATCAGGATTTAAAAGTGCCTATCACATTAACATATGTGTTACTTTTCTGTCCTAGGAACATACTTATTAAAAGCTGATTTTTGAATTGCCAGAAATTGAATTCTGTGTCGTGTCTTTGTTTAAAGACACTTACACATTTAATAGAATTATTTATAATTCACTTCTAATGTATACAGCTTATTTGGTTTATTTTCTGCTCCTACCAGTCACACAGTAAATTAACTACCATGATAAAGTGAATAAAAAAACATTTTATTTGCTTTATTATTATTTGCTATATTGCTATTATATAGAGCCATTCAGAAGTAAAAAGCTAGGAAGAATGAATATGAGTTTCAGCAACTTTATTATTACTCACAGACTAGAAAATGAACAAAGTAGAAATATGAAATACTAATGTCTGAGAAACACAAATGTAAAAAGTAGTATTATAATATACACTCATTTACATGTTTTACTTTAAGAAGTATGTCTTTAAGAAGATGTCTTACAAAAATTAAGTAAAATATCTCTAGAGTCCTCTAAAGTTATAGGAAGGTAGTGTTTATATCCAAAATTTGCATAGGAAAATTAAGTGTGGTTTGCTTTATTACCTTGTATTGTTTAGATTGGCTGATGGGTGGACTTACATATCTGTCCACTCATGTTTGTATTTCTCCGCTCATTCCAGAAGCACTTGAAGTGGGTTTTAGATGATAACTCAAACTTGATAGCCTGATTCCCTATTCAGATGGGATCTTTTGATAAAGCTGGGAAGTTTTACTTGATTTTTCTCTTGGTTAAAATTTTTTTAATTACTGTAATTATGGATGGCATACTCAGTTTTTTCACAGTTTTAATTGAATAGTAAATTGTAGCATCTAGGTGGATTTTGCCAAGTGCTATACCGTACTGGAGACCTAACAATTCTTTATGAATATGCCAGCCAGCATACCCTACTTTTGCTTTATTATGGGCTTGGAATGTACGTGTAACAGTAGTAAACATTTGTTGTTTTATACAGTGGACTTCTTTTCATTCTTCTGTTTTGTGCTTCTAAAAAAAAATTTTGTTTTTTTTTTTTTTTAAAATACAGAATGATTACGAAGAGTTTTATTACATGCCCTCAGGGATTCATACCAGACCTGATTATTGTATCTTCTCATATTTGTCTCAGGTCTTTTTCATAAATACAGTGTATTTTTAAAAAAACCAGTCAAGCACATCATTACGCATCAGGTCACCTTTGCCGGTCACTCTCCCTCCCAGAGCCAGACACTAACTGTCCTTTCAGTTCATTTAATGTGCTTTCATATATCCATGAATAGTATGTGGTTGGTTCGTTTGTGTTTTGAATTTGTATCAGCAGTATCACCTTGTACGTAGATGCCTAGAAAATTAATTTTGCTTTCTAATTTTAAATGGTTTTCTAGAACAGTTTCTGTCTCTGCTCATCCTTGACTCTACCTTATACTGTAAGATTTTAAATTTTGCCTGGTTGGCTGAATGAGAGCCTGCTGTCGTGTTTTCTTGATTACTGTCCTAAAGTGGTGTCTTAGGATTCTTTGAAAAGAGGTTCCTCCTCTCCATTAAATCGGCAGTAGTCAGAGACGGGATCTTGCCAAACAGTTCCTCAGATGTCTTTGTTTTTAGGGGAGAAAGCCCAGAAGCCTGCATGCAGTAGGATGCTACGTGGCTGGAGAGGGTTCTCTTTTCTGCCTGAACACGGCCTCTACGTGCGGCGCCCCAGGGCTGTGGTGGTCGGTCTCTTTCTGTTCCGTCTGTACTCCTCGCTAGGTAATCTCGTTCCATTTTCTGATGGAAATACCACCTGTCTCCTGCTGATTGCAGTATTCACGCCGGACTGGCGCATCTGTCCATCTGCTCACCACCTCCATTGGCGAGTCTCATGGGCGCCTTGAGTTGGACGTTTACCCCTTACCTCCAAGAAGCGCACTTCTCCTAGTGTCTTGTCCCGTCCTTCCAGCTGCTTGTCTTGAAGCCGTCCTTGGTGCCTTTCCCACTTCCTTCCAAGTGTGTTCAGGATCTTCCCCACATCTGACCCCCGCTGTCGCCCAACCCTGGTCAGAGTCACCACTGCCTCCACTCAGTGGCTTGGAGTACCCCTGACTGCTCTGTGTCCATCCCCAGCCCCTTGACAGACTTGCAGCACAGCAACCAAAGCGTTGTTTTTTTTGCTGTGTTGTGTTTTGAATTACATCATTATTTTGCTGAAAACCCTCCAAAGGTCTCCTGTCCTTCAGAGTGCTTGGTCGGCTGTGCGCTGGGAGCCCTCCGGCCCACTACCTTCCCCACACCGTCTCTCCCGAGCTCGTCTTCCATCTCCTCCGCCCTTGCTCACCCAGCCACACCCACTCGCGTCTCCCTGCTCTTCATTAAACAGCCCTGCAGGCCCCCACTCGGGCCTTGTGCTCAGTTCCTGTCTTCCAAGTGCCCTCTGCCAGTTCCTGCTGGACTTAACTCGTCGTGTCCTTCAGTGCTCTGCCCAGTGCTGCCAGGTCAGCAAGGCCCTCCTGAGCCCCCCAGGCAAACACACCTCGCGCTCTTACTGCCAGCAGTACTCACACCTCTCTGTCCTGCTTTATAGTCCTTGCGGCACGTATCCCTACCCGGTGTGTTGTGTGTTTGTGTGTGTTTTATGGAAATAGAACGTGAGGACAAGGATTCTCTGTTCGCTGCACAATCTCCGGCTCCTCGGGGTGGTGGCTGGCAGGTGATAAGGTAGTAAATAGTTGTTGATTTAATGAAGGACTAGGGGAAAAAATGACCTACAATCTGTCAGAAAGTTCTTCAACCTTCTTATTTTTAGAATTGGGCATGTTAGTTTTCTGTGAAATCCCTTCACTAAAATCAGACAGTAGCTATGAGATACCGTTTATCGCCTCTACCTATAAACAGAGTTTACATGATATGGCCAAGGTAGACAGAGGTATTGTTGAAGCGATGACGGCGTTCGTTAATTTGTTACTGGTTGTGGGATCAGAAGGGGAGAGGGTAATTGAGGTCATCTGACTCTTCGTTTTCCCATCTTCAGTGATGATCACTCCAGATTGACGAAGACCTGTTTTTCCGTAGCTCCAGGGAAGAAAAGTTGCTTCTCTGGTTGATCTCTTTATGTATTTATTCAGCCTGGAGCAGCTGTAGGTGACGTGCATGCCCCCCCCCCCCCCCCCCCCCCGCCCCGCCACCCCAGCGCTCAGGAGTGAGCCCAGCCTCAGCTGGGGCTGGGGCAGGAGCAGGGAGGCCTGGATGGTGCAGAAAGATGACTAAGGTACCCCCGAAGAAGGGGAAGGGACTTACTTACCCGTACATCGCTTTATTTAAAAAAGTACTGGTGAGGAGGAGGGGTAAGGGAGGGCCACCTGCTGGACCGAGAGAGCTGCTTGGGCAGAAGCCCCAAGGACCGGGGAAAGGAACAGCTACGAAGCATGTAACTGGGACAGGATGTGAGAGCTGGACAGGGTGCACCCCTGACAGGGGCCGCGGGACAGGTTAGACCATGCAAGGGGGCTTTAGCCCGGGGAAGCCCAGGGAGCGGTGGTGCCAGCTGCCCACCTACTCGTTTGTCCTCAGATGTAACCAGAGCCTCTGCTGTGACAGTTCGTGCCAGTTCCGTGAGGTTGTGATGCTTGAAACCCATTATTTCTTTGTTATGATGTTTTTCTAGTATTTTTATTCTTTTAAACATTCCATGATACAGAAAGTGTTTCTTTGATTTAAAAAGTTTAGGTTTTTGTTTTGTTTTGTTTTGTTTTAATGTCATCTAAAGTCATTGAAAGCCATTGCCTCCTCAGGCGCATAGACACCTTCTTTCAATCCGGATTATTTTTTCAAATGTTTTTGAAACAAGGAAAGAAGATAATAGGGCTTTTAATCCATGACTCTGAAATTTTCATTGCCGAGCTTTTTTGTTTTGCTTTCTTTGGTTTTTGTTTCTCTTTTCCCCCGATGATGCGCCTTTATTTTGTAGTGGGAAATTAGGCTGCAATGCCTAAAAGAAGCATGTGTTCATTAAGTGGATGGTCCCTTTCAGCAACAGCAATAAAAAATAATTCCATGGAGCAAACGCCTCTTTCTGGAAGGCTGTTTGTATAAAGAGAGCACCTCAGTGCTTCTACATGCCTCATTCCCACCCAAGTTTGGGTGGGAAGTCTGGTACGGGTTTTCCCTTGTGGCATCCCGTTGTATGTATACATAGAAATGTGTAATGACTAATTTAGAAAACTTGCTCTTCATTTATTAAATTAGGGAGCACTGTTGCCCCTGGAATTAATTTCTGTTCTCCCCATAGAATAGACGATCGTAAAAGGTAAAGGCTTGATTTGTTCCTGCTTTAATTTTTGTGTGTATTTTAAAATCCTGCTCTCATGGTCTCCATAAAGGATGTGATAAAATATAGCAGCTTGTCACAAAGTGTTTCACTTTACTGTCAGTTTCCTTTCCCAGGGGAACATGTCGGAGACGAAGTGGCTGACTTTTAAAAAGTTAGGCAGGAGAATCAATGGTTTTCAAGTATTGCAGTTCTCAATTTCGAAATGTACACTTCCGGGTAGACTGAAGCTCCGGGGTCTGAGGCTGGTCAGTGTTGGGTGATCTGCGCCACCTCCGCCTCTATGCACCCCCCTTGCCCACTGAGGTTCCCTGTCTCCTGATCACAGAGTCTCCCCCGTGTAGGGATCAGACACATGACCATGGTTCCTTGGGAGACATCAGATGCCGCATAGGCTCCTCTGCCCATCTCGAGCCTGCTAGTGTGTTCTCCATCTCCCCTGCCCACTAAATGAAAAGCAGGGGTCAGACTGTGTTGTGTGATGTGGGATCTTTGCACACAGAACTTGCAGTCTTCTCTTTAATGGTGAATGGTTAGCAAATTCTTTCATGGCACCCTGCGATCTTGGTATCATTTCTCAAATTTGTAATTTAGAGTAAATCTGATATTAAGCCCTGATGCGGGGTACTGCCAGAAACCGCACTGGAATCCCGTTCCTGCACATCTGCAGTAAACATTGAGGAAAAGTCGAAGGTCGGGCTGGCAGGAAGGTGCCATAGCATGCCTCACAGTTAGCTTTCTTCCCTTTATTTCAAACGGTAGTCATTGCTATGGCTCTTCCAATGCCCTTTGTGCCCACATGATGGCAGTTGTTGGGGTGGGGGTGGGGGGACAGCTGGTCTACCCTATGAAAAGTAAAATCTGAAATAACTAAGTCCACCAGCTGACTGTCCTTTGTGACCTTGCTTTGCCTAAACGCAGTTGAAATTTGTCACTACCAATGCTGGTAGATAATAGATACCCACTAAAAAATATAGTGAATAAAGAAAAATAAGTAGCCAGATTCAGAAGCTCCATGTCTTTTGGGAAACCATTCCTCCAGAATGTCAGGGCTTGATCAGTGTGACGATGTACGACATTGTCTTCTCCAGATACTGATTTAAATTCCTACACAATTTTGATAGCCACGCTACATTTCCTAGTCTAACCGTGTGGTGGCTGTGCCGGTAGTGGTTTCCTATGGTACCTCAGGGAGGACGACTAGGGGCCCACCTGTGTGGTCAGTCAGTTAAGCTGACTCCAGGCATGATCCCCAGGACCTGGGATCAAGCCACAAGTCAAGCTCCCTGCTCAGTGGGAAGCCTGCTTCTCCCTCTCCCTCTGCCTGCAGCACACCCCCAGCCCCCGCCCCACTCATTTGCTGTCTCTTGCTTTCTTTCACATAAATAAATAAGATCTTTAAGGGAAAAAAAAGAGAGAGAATTAGATTCGGCACACATTAATGAATGTGACGTGCGCTGAGATGGTCAGTGCCAACATGACATGCACGACCTTCTGCATATATTAAATCTTGATCACCTTGGACATCCAAGAAACAGGGTAGATCTTTTTAAAAGAAAAACAAATAACCCACAATGGTTTTGTTTGGGAGACCTGATACTAAATGCTAGAGTTTGTAGAATAGGACCCAGAAAACCTATACCAAGGGTAGTGCTTATAGGTTTAAAGGGAAAATTGGGCAGTTTGGTCATTTAATTTATTTTCTCTGTAGCACACCAAGATATATCATCAAGAAATACCATCTCTGAGCTTTCTTTCATACAACAAAATTTATTAAACGCTCATGAAAGGCCAGACAGTGTTACTACAAAGTATCTCACCAAAATTGTGTGTGTGTGTGTGTGTCTGTGTCTGTGTCTGTGTTTTTTTTAGAGATTGAATGTGTGAAGGGGGTGGGGCGGGGGTGTAGAGGGAGAGAGAGAATCTTAAGCAGGCTCCATGCTCCACACAGAGCCGGACATGGGATTCGATCTCATGACCCTGAGATCATGACCTGAGATAAAATCAAGAGTTGGATGCTTAACTGACTGAGCCACCCAGGCGCCCCCAGAATATTTATTTCTTAAATATTATTAGCATTTGGTAATGTCTTGGCCAGCTTATGGCTTTCTGGCCAAAGTCCAAGGCCTCTTAATGCTGTATGTTTATTTAGTTATTCCTTTATGTCTGCCTCATTTTGTCTATTTTCCCCAAAGTTTTACTGTGGGTTTGTTTCTTCTTAACTTCAGAATTTATTTTCCTGGCATTTATCTTAAGTCTTTTTTTTTTTTTTTTTTTTTTTTCCAAATTATCTTAAACCCATTCCCTACTCTGCCAACCAACATAACATTCAGAATGTCCTTCACCAGAGTCACGTGCAGGTCCCCGGTTGCTAAAGACAACTCATTAAAGCTCACTGTGAACATGGTGTGATGAAGGACCCAAGAACCTCGATTTTTTAGAATTCCTTACTACCCTTAGCAACCACAGGCTGCGTAGCTTCCCATTTTATCCTTCAGTGCATGAATTCTTGTGCTAATTTCCAAGTGGAGTCGATTTACAGATGCGAGGAACCATTTACTTTGAATGAAGCAGGAGGAATTATAAGTTTCTCTAAGCCAACCATTAAAATGTGGACACTTGGCATTTGAGAGAAGTTCCCATTTAGTTTAAAACCAGCAACTCGAGCTGTAATTATAGTCGTTTGTGCTCACGAAGTCTCATCCCTCCAGCCAGCCCGCCCGTGGTGCTCGTCGTCGTCTGGGCCATGCAAAATAGCACAGTCTCTGGAATTTCATCCCTGTGCTTTTGGGGTAGTAGTGAGTACTTTCGCGTTTTCACCTTTTGTGTCAAAAACCGTGCTGCCAGCTATTTGCTTTTCGTGCCTTGATCCAAAGAATGTTTTTGTCAACAGAATGCCGGACTGCAGTGCTAGGAATGTTAATACGTGCCCTCGGCTGCCCAACGGGGAGGACTATCCAGTGTAGCCAAGTGCAGCTGCGGACCTGATCTTGCTGGGGTTTAAGTCTAGGGTAATGTGTGGAAGAGCTTGATGTCAGACCGCAGGATTTAAAACCTGTATCATTTTTTTTTTTTTTTTTTTTTTTTTTTTATTTTATTTATTTTTATTTCCAGCATAACAGTATTCATTATTTTTGCACCACACCCCGTGCTCCATGCAATCCGTGCCCTCTATAATACCCACCACCTGGTACCCCAACCTCCCACCCCCCGTCCCTTCAAAACCCTCAGATTGTTTTTCAGAGTCCATAGTCTCTCATGGTTCACCTCCCCTTCCAATTTCCCCCAACTCCCTTCTCCACTCTAAGTCCCCATGTCCTCCATGCTATTTGTTATGCTCCACAAATAAGTGAAACCATATGATAGTTGACTCTCTCTGCTTGACTTATTTCACTCAGCATAATCTCTTCCAGTCCCGTCCATGATGCTACAAAAGTTGGGTATTCATCCTTTCTGATGGAGGCGTAATACTCTATCCCCAGGGGTACAGGTCTGTGAATCACCAGGTTTACACACTTCACAGCACTCACCAAAGCACATACCCTCCCCAATGTCCATAATCCCACCCCCTTCTCCCAAACCCCCTCCCCCCAGCAACCCTCAGTTTGTTTTGTGAGATTAAAAGTCACTTATGGTTTGTCTCCCTCCCAATCCCATCTTGTTTCATTGATTCTTCTCCTACCCACTTAAGCCCCCATGTTGCATCACCACTTCCTCATATCAGGGAGATCATATGATAGTTGTCTTTCTCTGCTTGACTTATTTCGCTAAGCATGATACGCTCTAGTTCCATCCATGTTGTCGCAAATGGCAAGATTTCATTTCTTTTGATGGCTGCATAGTATTCCATTGTGTATATATACCACATCTTCTTGATCCATTCATCTGTTGATGGACATCTAGGTTCTTTCCATAGTTTGGCTATTGTGGACATTGTTGCTATAAACATTCGGGTGCATGTGCCCCTTTGGATCACTACGTTTGTATCCTTAGGGTAAATACCCAATAGTGCAATTGCTGGGTCATAGGGCAGTTCTATTTTCAACATTTTGAGGAACCTCCATGCTGTTTTCCAGAGTGGCTGCACCAGCTTGCATTCCCACCAACAGTGTAGGAGGGTTCCCCTTTCTCCGCATCCTCGCCAGCATCTGTCATTTCCTGACTTGTTTATTTTAGCCATTCTGACTGGTGTGAGGTGATATCTCATTGTGGTTTTGATTTGTATTTCCCTGATGCCGAGTGATATGGAGCACTTTTTCATGTGTCTGTTGGCCATCTGGATGTCTTCTTTGCAGAAATGTCTGTTCATGTCCTCTGCCCATTTCTTGATTGGATTATTTGTTCTTTGGGTGTTGAGTTTGCTAAGTTCTTTATAGATTCTGGACACTAGTCCTTTATCTGATATGTCGTTTGCAAATATCTTCTCCCATTCTGTCAGTTGTCTTTTGATTTTGTTAACTGTTTCCTTTGCTGTGCAAAAGCTTTTGATCTTGATGAAATCCCAATAGTTCATTTTTGCCCTTGCTTCCCTTGCCTTTTGCGTTGTTCCTAGGAAGATGTTGCTGCGGTTGAGGTCAAAGAGGTTGCTGCCCGTGTTCTCCTCAAGGATTTTGATGGATTCCTTTCGCACATTGAGGTCTTTCATCCATTTTGAGTCTATTTTTGTGTGTGGTGTAAGGAAATGGTCCAATTTCATTTTTCTGCATGTGGCTGTCCAATTTTCCCAGCACCATTTATTGAAGAGGCTGTCTTTTTGCCATTGGACATTCTTTCCTGCTTTGTCGAAGATTAGTTGACCATAGTGTTGAGGGTCTATTTCTGGGCTCTCTATTCTGTTCCATTGATCTATGTGTCTGTTTTTGTGCCAGTACCATGCTGTCTTGATGACGACAGCTTTGTAATAGAGCTTGAAGTCCGGAATTGTGATGCCACCAACGTTGGCTTTCTTTTTCAACATCCCTTTGGCTATTCGAGGTCTTTTCTGGTTCCATATAAATTTTAGCATTATTTGTTCCATTTCTTTGAAAAAGATGGATGGTACTTTGATAGGAATTGCATTAAATGTGTAGATTGCTTTAGGTAGCATAGACATTTTCACAATATTTATTCTTCCAATCCAGGAGCATGGAACATTTTTCCATTTCTTTGTGTCTTCCTCAATTTCTTTCATGAGTACTTTATAGTTTTCTGAGTATAGATTCTGTGTCTCTTTGGTTAGGTTTATTCCTAGGTATCTTATGGTTTTGGGTGCAATTGTAAACGGGATTGACTCCTTAATTTCTCTTTCTTCTGTCTTGCTGTTGGTGTAGAGAAATGCAACTGATTTCTGTGCATTGATTTTATATCCTGACACTTTACTGAATTCCTGTATAAGTTCTAGCAGTTTTGGAGTGGAGTCTTTTGGGTTTTCCACATATAGTATCATATCATCTGCGAAGAGTGATAATTTGACTTCTTCTTTGCCGATTTGGATGCCTTTAATTTCCTTTTGTTGTCTGATTGCTGAGGCTAGGACCTCTAGTACTATGTTGAATAGCAGTGGTGATAATGGACATCCCTGCCGTGTTCCTGACCTTAGCGGAAAAGCTTTCAGGTTTTCTCCATTGAGAATGATATTTGCGGTGGGTTTTTCATAGATGGCTTTGATGATATTGAGGTATGTGCCCTCTATCCCTACACTTTGAAGAGTTTTGATCAGGAAGGGATGCTGTACTTTATCAAATGCTTTTTCAGCATCTATTGAGAGTATCATATGGTTCTTGTTCTTTCTTTTATTGATGTGTTGTATCACATTGACTGATTTGCGGATGTTGAACCAACCTTGCAGCCCTGGAATAAATCCCACTTGGTCGTGGTGAATAATCTTTTTAATGTACTGTTGAATCCTATTGGCTAGTATTTTGTTGAGTATTTTCGCATCTGTGTTCATCAAGGATATCGGTCTATAGCTCTCTTTTTTGGTGGGATCCTTGTCTGGTTTTAGGATCAAGGTGATGCTGGCCTCATAAAATGAGTTTGGAAGTTTTCCTTCCATTTCTATTTTTTGGAACAGTTTCAGGAGAATAGGAATTAGTTCTTCTTTAAATGTTTGGTAGAATTCCCCCGGGAAGCCGTCTGGCCCTGGGCTTTTGTTTGTTTGGAGATTTTTAATGACTGTTTCAATCTCCTTATTGGTTATGGGTCTGTTCAGGCTTTCTATTTCTTCCTGGTTCAGTTGTGGTAGTTTATATGTTTCTAGGAATGCATCCATTTCTTCCAGATTGTCAAATTTATTGGCGTAGAGTTGCTCATAGTATGTTCTTATAATAGTTTGTATTTCTTTGGTGTTAGTTGTGATCTCTCCTCTTTCATTCATGATTTTATTTATTTGGGTCCTTTCTCTTTTCTTTTTGATAAGTCGGGCCAGGGGTTTATCAATTTTATTAATTCTTTCAAAGAACCAGCTCCTAGTTTCGTTGATTTGTTCTATTGTTTTTTTGGTTTCTATTTCATTGATTTCTGCTCTGATCTTTATGATTTCTCTTCTCCTGCTGGGCTTAGGGTTTCTTTCTTGTTCTTTCTCCAGCTCCTTTAAGTGTAGGGTTAGGTTGTGTACCTGAGACCTTTCTTGTTTCTTGAGAAAGGCTTTTACCGCTATATATTTTCCTCTCAGGACTGCCTTTGTTGTGTCCCACAGATTTTGAACCGTTGTATTTTCATTATCATTTGTTTCCATGATTTTTTTCAATTCTTCTTTAATTTCCCGGTTGACCCATTCATTCTTTAGAAGGATGCTGTTTAGTCTCCATGTATTTGGGTTCTTTCCAAACTTCCTTTTGTGGTTGAGTTCTAGCTTTAGAGCATTGTGGTCTGAAAATATGCAGGGAATGATCCCAATCTTTTGATACCGGTTGAGTCCTGATTTAGGACCGAGGATGTGATCTATTCTGGAGAATGTTCCATGTGCACTAGAGAAGAATGTGTATTCTGTTGCTTTGGGATGAAATATTCTGAATATATCTGTGATGTCCATCTGGTCCAGTGTGTCGTTTAAGGCCTTTATTTCCTTGCTGATCTTTTGCTTGGATGATCTGTCCATTTCAGTGAGGGGAGTGTTAAAGTCCCCTACTATTATTGTATTATTGTTGATGTGTTTCTTTGATTTTGTTATTAATTGGTTTATATAGTTGGCTGCTCCCACGTTGGGGGCATAGATATTTAAAATTGTTAAATCTTCTTGTTGGACAGACCCTTTGAGTATGATATAGTGTCCTTCCTCATCTCTTATTATAGTCTTTGGCTTAAAATCTAATTGATCTGATATAAGGATTGCCACTCCTGCTTTCTTCTGATGTCCATTAGCATGGTAAATTCTTTTCCACCCCCTCACTTTAAATCTGGAGGTGTCTTCGGGCTTAAAATGAGTTTCTTGGAGGCAACATATAGATGGGTTTTGTTTTTTTATCCATTCTGATACCCTGTGTCTTTTGACAGGGGCATTTAGCCCATTAACATTCAGGGTAACTATTGAGAGATATGAATTTAGTGCCATTGTATTGCCTGTAAGTTGACTGTTACTGTATATGGTCTCTGTTACTTTCTGATCTACCACTTGTAGGCTCTCTCTTTGCTTAGAGGACCCCTTTCAATATTTCCTGTAGAGCTGGTTTGGTATTTGCAAATTCTTTCAGTTTTTGTTTGTCCTGGAAGCTTTTAATCTCTCCTTCTATTTTCAATGATAGCCTAGCTGGATATAGTATTCTTGGCTGCATGTTTTTCTCGTTTAGTGCTCTGAAAATATCATGCCAGCTCTTTCTGGCCTGCCAGGTCTCTGTGGATAAGTCAGCTGCCAATCTAATATTTTTACCATTGTATGTTACAGACTTCTTTTCCCGGGCTGCTTTCAGGATTTTCTCTTTGTCACTGAGACTTGTAAATTTTACTATTAGGTGACGGGGTGTGGGCCTATTCCTATTGATTTTGAGGGGCGTTCTCTGAACCTCCTGAATTTTGATGCTCGTTCCCTTTGCCATATTGGGGAAATTCTCCCCAATAATTCTCTCCAGTATACCTTCTGCTCCCCTCTCTCTTTCTTCTTCTTCTGGAATCCCAATTATTCTAATATTGTTTCGTCTTATGGTGTCACTTATCTCTCGAATTCTCCCCTCGTGGTCCAGTAGCTGTTTGTCCCTCTTTTGCTCAGCTTCTTTATTCTCTGTCATTTGGTCTTCTATATCACTAATTCTTTCTTCTGCCTCATTTATCCTAGCAGTGAGAGCCTCCATTTTTGATTGCACTTCATTAATAGCTTTTTTGATTTCAACTTGGTTAGATTTTAGTTCTTTTATTTCTCCAGAAAGGGCTTTTATATCTCTCGAGAGGGTTTCTCTAATATCTTCCATGCCTTTTTCGAGCCCGGCTAGAACCTTGAGAATTGTCATTCTGAACTCTAGATCTGACATATTACCAATGTCTGTATTGATTAGGTCCCTAGCCTTCGGTACTGCCTCTTGTTCTTTTTTTTGTGTTGAATTTTTCCGTCTTGTCATTTTGTCCAGATAAGAGTATATGAAGGGGCAAGTAAAATACTAAAAGGGTGGCAACAACCCCAGGAAAAAATGCTTTAACCAAATTAGAAGAGATCCAAAATCGTGAGGGGGGAGAAAGGGGATAAAAAGAGGTTCAAAAAGGAAGAAAGAAAAAAAAAGAAAAAAGAAAGAAAAAAAAAAAAAGAAAAAAGAAAAGAAAAGAATTTTAAAAAAAAAAGGAAAACACCTGAGAAAAATGTAAAAATGAAAAAATATATATATTAGATAAACTAGTAAAAAATCGTTAAAAAAGAAAAAGGTAACAGTTAAAAAAAAAAATTTACCCGAAGGCGAGAAAAGAAAAAAACAAAAAAATGAAAAAGAAAAAAATTGAATTAACTGCAAGACTAAAAAAAAAAATCACAGGGAAAAAGCCATGAGTTCCGTGCTTGGCTTTCTCCTCCTCTGGAATTCTGCTGCTCTCCTTGGTATTGAAACCGCACTCCTTGGTAGGTGAACTTGGTCTTGGCTGGATTTCTTGTTGATCTTCTGGGGGAGGGGCCTGGTGTAGTGATTCTCAAGTGTCTTTGCCCCAGGCGGAATTACACCGCCCTTACCCGGGGCCGGGGTGAGTAATCCGCTCGGGTTTGCTTTCAGGAGCTTTTGTTCCCTGAGCGCTTTCCGTAGAGTTCCGGAGGATGGGAATACAAATGGCGGCCTCCTGGTCTCCGGCCCGGAGGAGCCGAGAGCCCAGGGCCGCACTCCTCAGTGCGCCCTCAGAGAACAGCGCCCAGTTACTCCCGTCTGCCTGACCTCCGGCCGCGCTCTGAGCTCTCCGAGCCTGCGACCAGTTCAAGGTAACACCGAGCTGCGAGCTTACTGTCGGCTCTGTCTCTGTAGCCGGCTTTCCCGTTCCAATACCCGCAAGGTCTGCGACACTCAGACACCCCTGATCCTTCTGTGACCCTGCGGGACCTGAGGCCACGCTGAACCCGCGTGGGCTTCGCCCCGGTTTAGCCTCTGGAGCGATGTCCCTCAGCGGAACAGACTTTTAAAAGTCCTGATTTTGTGCGCCGTTGCTCCGCCGCTTGCCGGGAGCCGGCCCCTCCCCCCGGGGTCTATCTTCCCGTCGCTTTGGATTCACTTCTCCGCCGGTCCTACCTTTCAGAAAGTGGTTGTTTTTCTGTTTCCAGAATTGCTGTTCTTCTTCTCTTCGATCTGCCGATGGATTTTCAGGTGTTTGCAATCTTTAGATAAGCTATCTAGCTGATCTCCGGCTAGCTGAAGCAGTCTCAGCCTGCTACTTCTCCGCCATCTTGACTCCTCCCTCCAAACCTGTATCATATTTGCCCTTAAAATTAATTGAATTTTTCTAAATGAAATTCTGTCGACATGAAACCTTTACAGTATGTTTCTGTCATTCTGGGATTTTCAGGGAAAACATGAGTACTCCTTTTTAAGAGAACGTTCCATGTACAATACAAAACCATAATAGCTCTGGAGATTTCTGTGTAAGATAAAGTATTAATACCATTAACAAACGACACGGATAGGAGTCTTTCGGTTTTACTGCCTGAAGTGAACAAACATGAAACTCTGGTCCCATTACTTTCTTAATGATGTTTTCATCTTTAAAAAACAAAAAACAAAATAACCCAGTAACTTATTTCTGCCATAGTTGCAGGCTTTACAAGAATTTTTTCCCTCAAGTTGCTGTTGTTTGTGTCTCCAAGTACTGTTTCCAAACGTGAGCAAAACAAAAACAGGCCGCCAAGGACGGGAGCCTGCGGCTCTGGCCGCCTGTGAATCCGATTCTTCCAGCAGGTGTCACTGTGTAGCAGCAAAGGGAAGCCCCGGCTGCCTTTCGTCCCACCCACGCTGAAGTTGGAACTACATCTTTAGAGAAACTGGGTGACAGAGTGTATGGAAACGTTCACTTTTGAAAAAAGTACTGCCTCATTGCCTACCTCTTCTTTCCCTCATGAATTTAAATTCACAGAAATTAAGGGAATTAATTTTCCACTTCCATAAATTTTTACTGAGTATTGGAAAAATTTACGAGCAGGGAGGGACTATGTCTAGGAGGACGTAAACTAAATAGAATTTGTAAGGGCCACGCATTTATGAACTTGTTAATAAGCAAGTGTGGATTTATTTATTTATTATTTTTTAATGTCTTGTAGAGTCTCTGGGGGACGCGGAGGGGTGAACTATAGCCTTTACCCTCCTGGAGTGTTACACTCTACACCAAAAAAAAAAAAAAAAAAAAAGAACAATTGGGGTAAACTAGTAGGAAATCTGTACATCTTAGCGGCATAATGACAGGACTCCCAAGTGCATGAAAAGCTGGTTCCAAGTTTTGGCTTTGATGCTTCCTAGCCACAGAGACATCTCTTAACTTCCTTGCTAAGAAGAGTTTGAGATCACTGCTGTCACGTGGTGCTGGTTAGATTGAAACAGGACAGCAGAGCCTGGATGTTGGCCGACTCTTTCTGAAAAGGGCCTGATATTGAGTATTTCATGTCCCGTGGGTCATGTAGCCTCTGTCATGACTACTAACATTTGTGGTTGTGACCAAAAGCTGCTTTGGACAGTTTGTAAACCAGTGAGCCTGCTGCGTGCCGGGTAAACGTTATTGACAAGAACACGCAGCGAGCCACAGGCGGCCCACAGCCACAGTTTGCCAGTGTCGGATAGAGCAGGAACTGTGCACAGCGTGCTGTGGTAGTTCTCGTACTATGTAACGCGCTATGGCAAAATGGACGATACCACAGAGTCCTAAATGGTAATTTTTCTGAGTAGTTAACAAATCTGCAGTCTCACGCTTGCCGGCTTGTGATCACAGACAAGTCACTTTTCCTGTCTTCGTCTTCCGTCGGTACAATTTCTGATGTGGTAGTAATAGTGTCCTTTGGGCATAGGAGCAGGGCTAAGGGGACAGTGAAGTTATATGAAAGGACTTGTATTAACACAAGAGAATGGGGTTGGTGGGCTCTGCCTTGGGATGGGTATTTAAAAGGATGCCATTGTCTCCCATTCGTTTGAGCTGTCCCTTTTCTCTTTCCTCTCTCACCCTGGAGTATCAGCCCTGTGTAACATACATGTAAGGTATATAATATGTAAGGCAATGATCCAGAGTTTATGTTCAGGTTTCCAGACTTGGGAACTCCCCCTTCAGGAGTTTCAAGACACAGGGCATGCAGAGATAAACATTACTCTGTCCTTGTCCTGCGGAAGGAAAGCTACAGAGAGAAATCCCAGCCCTTCTTAACTCCTCTCCAAGCTGTAGGCCTGTGGCTCCGTCCAGGGAGAAAGGTCCAGGGAAGCCACTCTGCAGCTTTCCCACCCATCATCGCTCCAGCTTTAGTCTGAACCTTGCCGTGATCAAGGCAAAATCAGATTAACATGGAGCCAAACAGTCTTCCGTCCTTCCACATTAAATGATACATGATGTTCTTTTTTAAATCCTTCATGTAAATTGCATGTGTATGTGTGTGTATAGAATTTAAAAATTTTAAAGATTTATACTATTCTACAAGTATTCTTAAACTTCCATAGTCACTACAAAGTCCAGTGTATGTGTTGTGAAGTTAACGTTGAGTGATTAGTTTACATTCTTGGGGATTGCATTTTATAGGTTCTGCTATGCGTAATCAAATAATTATATGAAGCTTTTAATTTCTGTGCCTATAAACATTCAACTCATGCATATTTATAAGCTAACTTAATTTCTATAATTTATTGTTGACCTTTCAGAGCACTCTGTAGTTAGATTTTTAAAATAGGATATTTGAATGTGCAACATTTAGCCAGAGACTCAGGAGCCCCACGAACTGTGGGCTTGACACTTCAAAATAATTACCTACAGTTTACATTTTTTAAATCATTATCTGAGAAAATATCAAGTCCTTATCTGCTCCTTGTCTTAGTTACGATCAAATAGCATTGGTGTGTATGTAGCGCGAAGCCACATTCTCCCCGAGCCCCGGTGGCTGGAAGAACCCTATGTCCAGCTGACTAAGAGATGCAAAACCAGGTACAAAATACAAGGTAGGAAGAGTTGTAGGTGCTGAAAATTTAACACATGTATTTGGGAGAAATTTCCTGCGCTTCTAAAAATTCACCAAGAGGAGCATTGGATTTGATTTCAAGAATTAATGGTTTCCTACTAAACAATAAGAGAAAATTGCTTATCAGAGAAAGAAGCCTTGATGGGTATAAAAACAGCAGGGAAGTGGCTATTGTGCAAGTGTATCTGAAAGAGACGGAATATTGGTGTTGAGGGAGTAAAATAAAGACCCTGGAGTACTGGCAAATTGTTTGTTTTAGGCAGCTTTCCAAGAGATTATTTTCATCTTAAGAGAAAAGCTGCAAAACGCGTATAGAGTTCCTGTATACTCCTCACCCAGCTTCCCCTTATGTTAGCATCTTACAGAACTGCGAAATGTTTGCCAACACTGAGAGATTAACTTCAGCTCAACATTAGTAACTCAAGTACAGAAGTGACTTGAGTTTCACCATTTTTTCCACCGATGTCCTTTCTCTGGCCCAGGATCCCCTTCCGAATCCCGCATGGTGCTTGGCGGTCATGGCTCCTTTGACTCCTCTGATGACTTCCTCGGTCTCTGATGTCTCTCATAACCTTGCCAATTGTAGGGAATACTGGTCAGTCATTTTGTAGGATGTCCTCAGAGTGCGGTTTTCTGGTGGATGCTTATGATTGGATTGAGGTTTGCATCATTCGGAACGTGCCGTAGAGTGATTGTACTTGTCTCAGTGTTGTCGTATCCGGATATGTCAACAGGTATTATTGGTCACATTAACCTATATTAACATGATCTGCCAGGACTCTGGAAGGACTTTGGCTAACCTTCCAGGGCTCTCTACTGTACTGTCATTCCCTTTGTAAATATTAAATGTTTATGGGAGATACTTTGAGACTCTGCAGATACTCTGCTTATACGCTGATGTATCTTGCCTACAATGAGTATTACTAGGGTGTTCTGATTTATTAGTTGGGATTTTTCTGCAGGGAGAAGTTACCATTTCTTCATTTGTTCTTTCATCCTTTCATTCATTTACATCTGTATGGACTCAAGGATATGTATTTTATTCTTTGGGTTATGATCAGTCTTACCTTTTCTTATGTGTAGCTCAAGTTCTCATTAGCCATGAAGAGTTGAGGTCTGTTCCTGTGCCCTTTTGACTTGCCCCATCTTTTTTGTTGTTGTTGTTAAGAATTTCCTTATTTTCTAGCACCCCAGATGTTTCAGCCCTGACATCAACCATTTCTCCAAGGACCTCTGGTTCCCCCTACTGGAAAATGGTGTTTAGAAACCAAGATCTTGCAGGTGGAGTGTTCATTGCTACTGACCTGTCACTGCTTCTGTCCTCTGTCACTGGGTAGAGTTAGGAAGTATATGTACATATGCTAACTCCTACCTACACACACACCTGTATTCATTTCTGTATCTGTGGGGAGAGGGGGAGGCATGCGCACACACACATACATAAACACACACTTATACATGAATAAAACATGAGTCCATATTGATAGTCCCAATTTCAGTCCACACGGTTGATTCTAGTCTCTATTTCCTTCTTTTTCTTTCACCTGCAGTGAGGAACCTGGTCCCCATCTACACTATGTTTGCATATTTGTTCAGCTCTATTTTTTTTTTTTTTTTTTTTTTTTTGCTTTTTTTTTTTTTAAGATTTATTTGTTATGGGGGAAGGGCAGAGGGGAAGAGAGAGAGAGAGAGGGACTGTCAGGCAGACTCCCTGCTGAGCATGGAGCCTGACATGAGGCTCAATTCCATGAACCATGAGATCATGACCTGAGCTAAAACCAAGAGTCAGACATCCAACCGACTGAACCACCTGGGTGCCCCTTGCAGAGCTTTAGTATTAACTAATGAACCAGTTTCAGAAATCCTAACCCACTTGCAAAAAATCAGATTTACAGTTGCAGTCAGTGTTTATGTGCAGTTCTTTTTGTCTTCAGCCTTCACTTCATCCGGTCAGAACCCTCACCCAGTGGGGAGCCTTTTTCCCAACCCTTCAGAGCGGTTATGCAGTTCACTTGTACTTCAGTTGTGTCATCTGTCTCGGCTTGCATTCCATCTTGGATATGTCCCACATCCTGACTGATTTTGTTTCTGTTGACATACCGTAAAGTTCACTTCATGGCATTGAGCTCACTCGAGGGCGGTTGACAAATGCATAGAATGGTATGTCCAACCCCACAGTTCAATACAGGGACATTCCATCACCCCTCAAATTCCCCTGTGCCATTCCCTTATAGACATCTGGTGCCCCTACCCAACAGCCCCTCACAACCACTGATCTCTCCCTATGGTCATGAGTTTTCCAGAGTGCCATATGAAAGGAATAATAGAATAAATAGTCTTGGGGGTCTGGCTTCTTCCATTTAGTTCATTTCTTTTGTATTGCTGCATAGTATTCCAATTGTATCAATGTGCTGTAGTTTGTTATCCACAGACTGGTGGAAAGATCTAGATTGCTGCCAGTATTTGGCAAATATGAATAAATCTGCTGTAAGACCTTCATGTTAAGGTTTTCATATGAATGTAAGTTCCCATTCCTGCATAGTTTGACATGAGTAGTGGAATCTCTGGGTGTTGTGGCTGGGAGACGCATAGCTTTATAACAGGCAGTCAAACTGGTTTTCAAAGTGTCTGTGCCATCTTACATTCCCACCAGCAATGTAGGAGAGTCCAGTGTTCTGTGACCTTACCGGCACGTTTTGAAAACAATATTCTAATGGGGGTACAGTGGCATTTCATTGCAGTTTTTACTTGCACTTCTTTGACTGATGACAATGAGCATATTTTCATATGCTCTTTGCTTTCCAGATGCCTTCTTTGGTGAAGTGTTTGTTCAAAAATTTTGCCCAGTTTTTTAAAGTGGGATATTTATTTGCTTATTGTTGAATTTTGATATTTTTAAAATAAATCCTAGATACAATTTCTTTGCCCGAAAGGTGCCTTGTAGGTGTTTTCTTGCAGTCTCTGCTTGTCTTTATTCTTTTTTGTAGTGTCTTTCTCAGAGAAAAAAGGGCTTTTTAAAAATATTAATGAAGCCTAGTTGATCAATTTTTTAAAATTGTGTTTTTGATTCATACATAAGAAATCTTTTGTCTACTCCAAGGTTACACAGATTTTCTACAGTTCTCTTGAAGAAGTTTTACAGTTTTATATTTTACATTTAGATTGAGTTATTGTGTAAGGTATATGTGGTTGTCCATTTGTTTCAGCAATAATTTATTGAGAAGACTGTCCTTTCCCCATGGAAACCACCTTTGTCAAAAATTTAGCGAACTATATTTGTGTGGTTTTTATCTCTGATTCTCTCCATTCATCTGTTGGTCCCTATATGTCTGTCCTTCTGCCAATACCACACTGCTTGGGTCTGAGCTCTTCAACTTTTCTTTTCCTAAACGTCTCTGGCTATTCTAGTTTTTCTTTCCCTTGAAATATTGGAATCAAGTTGTCAATATCTGTAAAACACTTTTGAGATTTTTAATGGAGTTGTATTGCATCTGTAGATCAAATTGGGGAAGAAATGCTTTCTTAACAATACTGAAATTTCCAGTCTGTGAATATTAGTATCTCTTCATTTATTTCCTGTCTTTGGTTTCTTTAACTAGTATTTTGTAGTTTTCAACATACAGGTCCTTTTTTAAATTTATACTTAGATTTCATTATTTTAGTGCTATTTTAATTAGTATTGTATCTTTAATTTTGAATTCTAGCTTTCATTGGTGGGTCATAGAGTTCTTAAAAGTTTTTTTCTACGATTTTACTTACTCATTTGAAAGAGAGACAGAGATAGCAAGAGAGAGAGCAGGAGTAGGGAGGAGAGGGGAAAGCAGGCTCCGCACTGAGCAGGGAGCCTGCCTGGAGACTCTTGATCCCAGATCACAACCTGAGTTGAAGGCAGATGCTTAACCGACTGTACCCTTAATAGATTTTCTATTATCCTTTTAATGTCTCTGGATTTATAGTAGTAGTCTCCTTTTCTTTCCTAATGCTGGTAATTTGTATCTTTTTTTCTTGGCCAGTATTACTAGATATTTATCTATTTTATTTTTTCTTTTGTCGATTTCTTTATTTCCATTCTTATCTCTATTATTTCTTTTCTGCTCCCTGCTTTGGTTTTTATTTTCTTTTTCTAGCTTCTAAATGTGAAAACTCTGATTATTTATTTAAGGCCTCTCTTCGAATAGAAGCCTTTGATACAGTGCATTTCCCAATAACCACTTCTTTAGCTGCCTTCCACAGTTTTCATGTTATATTTTAATTTTCATGTAGCTCAAAGTATTTTTGACCTTTCTTTGAGACTTTTTCTTTGACTCAAGGATTATTTAGGAATGTTAGGTAAATCTGGAATATTGGGGGATTTTCAAGCATCTTCCAGTTATTGGTTTCTTGTTTCATTCTGTTTTCATCCAAAAACATACTCTATATATCTTTCATTACTTAAATTTGTGGAGTTTTCCTTTGTAGCTCTGAATATGATATATATTGGTAAACGTTCCAAGTATACTTATAAGGAAAACATATTCTCCTTTGGGTGGAATGTTCTGTAACTGACAGCTGGGACAGGTTATTTGATAGTGTTTTTCAGGTCTTCTGTGTTCTGATTTTCTATATTCTTTTCCCATGAATTACTGAGAGTGAAATGTTCTGAAGTCCTCAGCTATAATTGTGGATTGGTTTATTACTTTTTTCAGTTTTAGCCTCATTTATCTTGAGGCTCTGATTTCATTGCTATGCATTTAGGATTATATATGTTCATAGTGAGGCTAACTTTGTATCATTACGTGATGTTCCTGTTCAGTCTTGATAATATTCTTTGTTCTCAAATCTACTTTGTCTGATATTAGTATACTAGTGTTTCCATCTGTAATTTAGTTAATCTCATAAGGTATATCTTTCTCCAAACTTTACTTTCAATCTGTTTGTCTTTATATTTAAAATACGTTTCTTGCACACAATACGTATACTTGACACTTGCTTTTTTTAATCCAGTTTAGCAATTTCTCTCCTTTAGTTCACGTTAGACCATTCCTTTTAATGTCATTTTTCCGTGTAGTAGAATAAAATGTATCATCTTGCCAGCTGTTTTTTAATTTCTTTTTTTTTTTTACTTAATTGAGCATTTTTTATGATTTTTTTTCTTTTTAAATTTTTTCAATTTATTTATTTTCAGAAAAACAGTATTCATTATTTTTTCAGCACACCCAGTGCTCCATGCAATCCATGCCCTCTATAATACCCACCACCTGGTACCCAACCTCCCACCCCCCCGCCACTTCAGACCCCTCAGATTGTTTTTCAGAGTCCATTGTCTCTCATGATTCACCTCCCCTTCCAATTTACCCCAACTCCCTTCTCCTCTCTAACACCCCTTGTCCTCAATGCTATTTGTTATGCTCCACAAATAAGTGAAACCATATGATAATTGACTCTCTCTGCTTGATTTATTTCACTCAGCATAATCTCTTCCAGTCCCGTCCATGTTGCTACAAAAGTTGGGTATTCATCCTTTCTGATGGAGACATAATACTCCGTAGTGTATATGGACCACATCTTCCTTATCCATTCGTCCATTGAAGGGCATCTTGGTTCTTTCCATAGTTTGGCGACCGTGGCCATTGCTGCTATAAACGTTGGGGTACAGATGGCCCTTCTTTTCACTACATCTGTATCATTGGGATAAATACCCAGTAGTGCAATTGCAGGGTCATAGGGAAGTTCTATTTTTAATTTCTTGAGGAATCTCCACACTGTTCTCCAAAGAGGCTGCACCAACTTGCATTCCCACCAACAGTGGAAGAGGGTTCCCCTTTCTCTACATCCTCTCCAACACATATTGTTTCCTGTTTTTATTTTGGCCATTCTAACTAGTGTAAGGTGATATCTCAATGTGGTTTTAATTTGAATCTCCCTGAGGGCTAATGATAATGAACATTTTTTCATGTGTCTGATAGCCATTTGTATGTCTTGATTGGAGAAGTGTCTGTTCATATCTTCTGCCCATTTTTTGATATGTTTGCCTGTTTCGTGTGTGTTGAGTATGATTTTGTTTTATCTCTTCCTTGTCCTGTTATTCATACCTTGTTATATTATTTACACTTATTATATTTATCCCCTCCTTGACTTTATTATTTATACCTTTTTGAAAAATTGAGTTGTCTTCCTTCAAATAATGTACATTACTTCACAGGTGGTGTGAAGGCTATGTAACAGTGTATCACAATTCCTCCTTTCCATCCTTTGTGCTGCAGCTTTCCTCCCTTCTCCATTTACCAATGCTATAAACACACAGCATACTGTGACTGCTGTGAACATTCAGTTGTCTTTTAGAGCAAGCAATTAAAACTTTAGAGTAATAATTTTATCTTTATCCTATTTCTGAAGCTCTTCATTTGCATGTGTGTGTGTAGATCCACATTCCCATCTAATACTATATTCTCTCTGCCTAAAGAGCTTCCTTTTACATTTATTGTCAAGTAGGTCTGCTGGCAGTGAATCCCCTCAGTGTTTAGGTTTTTCTAAGAAAGTCTGAATTTCTCCTTCATCTTTGAAAATTATTGCCAATGAGCATAGACTTCTGGGTTGAACCATTTTCTTGTTGTCATTGTTACTGTTTTTCATTGGTAGTGTTTCATTTCATTCCTTTTCGTAGTTTCCTTCTCTCAGCTGAAATTCCCACTAGACGTTTCATGTTGTCCACCATTCCCATGAGAGCCTTTAACACATCGCTTATTTTAAATGCTCTGGCACATCTGATGTCTGTATCCCATCCAACTGGTTCTGATTGCTTTTTCTCTTCTGAGTATGGTTTTTTTACCCCCTGCTTTTCTGTATGCCTTGTAATTTTTGTTGAAAGCTAGACATCTTCTGTAAGACAGCAGAAACTGTAAACAGTCTTTCTGCCTCCTAAGGGGTGTGTCCCTCCTGCTGGGCCTTTATGTGGGCATTAGAGTGTCTCTAGTTAGGAATCCGACCCTGTGTGAAAGATCCATTGTAGCTATGGCAACTCTGAGAGCACCAGAGGCTTCAGATTGCTACAGAGATAATTTGTCTTTGGGGTGGTGAGTGGATTATGAGAGCAATGCCTGTTTCAGTCCCAGTTTTAGGTCTTCCTTGTGTACTATGTCTCAGTGAGAGTCACTGTACACATTTCTGTTCTTCTCCTGTCCCTCGCCCAGCAGTTTTCGGCTGTTACCTGTCACTTAAAGGTCTTAGCTTGGTATTTAAGGGTGAGGAGGAGGACAGGATGCCACCTGTGTTGTGATTCAGGCTGTCTTCCACATGTACCAGGTTCTTGGGTTTCTGGGCCGTGGCCCTTGTGCTTCCCGACCACTGCCTCAGCCGCTGCGGTAACTCAGCTGGTAATCTTTTCCCTCTTCAAGGAGTAGAACTATGTTTTTTCTCCTATTCCTCACCTTTCGCCACTGCATATGTTTTCACCACTGTCCTGAGGGTAGCGATGCTTGTGCCCTTCCCTTCACAGGGTAGCGTTTCTTCCTAGTGGGAAGGGAGAAAGTGGATCCAGGTGGAATATCTTGTCGTTTCTCTATGGCCGCCGCTCCTGTCCTCCATATCTGGATCACAATGGATACTGAGTGCTCTCTTGTGTGAGCACTTGAGTGGGGTTCACAGGATAGAGCCTGCAGGAGAACATGGTTTCAGAGGATTCACACAATCCTGCCAGACCGTAGTTGGCTCTAACCTGCATGTCAGCTGTTTAGCTGAACTCTTCCAGCCAGTGTCCCATTGCCTCCACCCCAGGTGATGCAGACTTGGTGTCTCCTCTCTTCCTGCAGACACTGTCTCCACTTGGAGTTTGGACTCTTTGACTAGGATCTCAGCTTTACGAGGCATATTGAAAAAGTTGGAAATATAAAATTAGGCCTGTTCTTTTTTAAAATAGAGTAATAGTTCTTAAGGTAAAGCAAGTTTCATCCTAGTTAGATTTTGTAGCAGGGTTGACCTCTGATGAAATCAGCCTCCCTCTCCAGTCACCCGTTCTCCTAATCATCTGGTATTTTCTGATTTTCTTCAACTTTCCCCTTTAAGAGGAGAAAAAAAAAAAGTACCTAAAAATGTCTGATTTGGCACTATTGTGGCAAACTCAAAACAAATGGGTAATTACTCTTCAGTTTTAGAATTTCAAACATCAGATAGGATTGCAGAAAGGTATCTGTGAGGCAGGAGGCACAGCAATTACCCAGAAACCACCCATTCCATCTCTAGCATGGGCACCTGGTGGGGATTCAGCAAATCAGTGTTATTTTATAGCAAAACAGCAGAACCCCTACGGCAAAAAGCAAATGAAAATCATATTTTAAAGTAGCCTACATGCATATGTTTTTGTTCTTGAATGTTTTAATTCTAAAAGTAACATGTACTTGAGATAAACAACTTAAAAATTCTAACCCATTCCGTCTTTTTGAAATAATCACCCTCAGATGTTTTGGTGTCCATCCCTTAAGACATTTCTCTGAGAACTTATCTTTGTCATATACAAGGAGTAGTAAAATAAATCAAGATGCAGATCATTTGCTATATGCAGGAAATAAACCTCTTTAAAATACATGTGTAAAAGCAGATGTTAAGAAGTATGTAAATGAAGAATGTTTCAGAGCTAAGTTGAACACAATGTGATGTCTTTATTATGGCTCATGACAAAAAATTAGGGTGGACGTTTTGCATTCATCTTTCTCCTATTTTTTTTTTTGAAGTTTATTAGCTTTCTAAGGGAAAGCACATTTAATTTTGTAAGATTTTTGAGAAGTTAGAGTTTTAAATCCAGTTCCACATGAGCTTATGAGAATTTTAAAACCATTTGAAACAGGACCTTCTTGAATATTCTTTGTTAAACACAGTCCCACATGAGGATATGAAGCTGATATGAATGACTTTTAGTTAACGTTCCTCTTCGTGTGAGGAGTTGAATTATCATAATGAAAAAATGATGGGAAAATTTAGCACCTCTCTTAGTAAAAAAGAAAATAAAAAGTAGATGTCTTAAATATTAAAGAATATTACTATCCAGAGGACAATAGAAACATATCTAAAATACTATTCACATATTAATGCAAATATTTAATATAATTATTAAATAAAATTATTTCACTTACTAATACAAATGGCCTCAGGTTTTTGTGTTTGTTTTTATTTTAATTTGTCCAATAAAAGGGAAATACAAAGTAGTAAGAGAGAAAGAGCTCAGGAAGAATTGTGTTGAACTCTCAGTTTTTTGGGGTTTTTTTTTTTTTTTTTTAAGATTTTATTTATTTATTTGAGAAAGAAACAGTGAGAAAGAACATGAGCGAGGAGAAGGTCAGAGAGAGAAGCAGACTCCCCGTGGAGCTGGGAGCCCAATGCGGGACTCGATCCCGGAACTCCAGGATCATGACCTGAGCCGAAGGCAGTCGTCCAACCAACTGAGCCACCCAGGCGTCCCAAACTCACAGTTTTTTAAATATCTTTCAGTCTTCTTTAATAGTTAAGGCCTTTATTTCTGATTTTCTTGATATAACTGCCCTTGCCTGTCTACTCTTCCGGAGGTCCATTTCACGTTCTGCATCCCTAACAAGTGTCCTGGCCATTCCACTCTCTGTCAGCACCTCCCCTCTCTGATTCCTGGACTGACTGACCTATTCTTCCCCTCACCACTCTCCTCACCTAACCTGTTGGCTTTTTGTGTGTAGAGCCCTCATTTGTTCTATTCCTCACAGCATTGCTAAGCTTATAATAATGATAATAACAACAATAAAAGGTTGCACTTGTCCACATGCAAAACATTCTATAACATAGTCCCTTGGTTGTTTTTATTAGATGAAAAGCCAAGATTTGGTTTCGAGCGGTCTGGGTATGACCTTGAAGAATCAGATGGCCCAGATGAGGATGATAATGAAAACGAAGATGACGATGAAGACAGTCAGGCCGAATCTGTCTTGTCAGCAGCTCCCTCTGTTACGGCCAGCCCGCAGCACCTTCCATCTAGAAGTAGCCTCCAGGACTCTGGGAGTGTGGAGGAGGACATCAGGATTGCTGACTGCTTCTCTGGGGTGCACACTGACCCGATGGACGTTCTGCCCAGAGCCTTGCCCACCAAGATGACTGTGCTAAGCACAGTGCAGTCAGACCATAGCAGGAATACAGAGTCCCCGGCAAAGACCAGGCAGCATGGTACAAAAGACGGAGAAGAACCAACGACTCCTGTAGACTCTTCTCAGTCACCCGACACTGCGCCCAGATCCCCATGTCACCAGATGTCTGTAGACTACCCAGATTCAGAAGTAATTCTGGGAGGTTCTGTGGCTGGAAAGGCTATCACTTTAACACAGGTAAATACTTTGTTGTTGGTTTCCTTTCGTTTAACCTGTTAAATAGGGGGATCCTAATGGCTTGAGAAAATAATGGACTTAAATTATTTACTTCCGGCTAAATCACTTTGTTTAGCCTTAACTTTTTGTTTTATTTAAGGGTAAAGGAAATTTGTGTCTTTTGGTTTCTTGCTAGGTATTTTAATCAGAGTTCACATATTGTCATCATAAATCTGTAAAAGGACCAAATGGATCTTGAAAATCAATTCATTGAAAAAATATATATGTGCCCTTAGGAACATGAACCTTGGGACCTCGTTGTCCCCGTGCTTACCCTGAGTTCTTTTTCCACTGGCATTGATGTGATGTATTTCACTAAATTATCCATTTTGTACTTTTCCCCCATTGGCAAGACAGCTACCAGATTTTGTGGCAAAGTTGGTGTGACCCAAATAATGTACCAAGAAGTTCACTTTGCTTGAATGTTCGAAGTGCCATGGCACTTTAGAGAGCTTCCTGCCAGAAAACCAGCTCAAGGCCGGACACAGGCCTACAGAAACACAACCTACATGTGCTGTGAACAAGTCTCTGCTTTTACCCCGGGCGTGGCTCATGAGGAATATTTAAGTCTGTGACGAGTATAGTCATCTCCCTGACACTTGTCTTGCCTCAAGTATGGATTGACGATGACCATAGGATGTATTTTTAAACGGGGCAGATTCTGGTTTGGGAGGTAACCCTGGAGAAAAATACAGACTCTGCAAGCTTGGCTTTCTAGAGACTATTCCTAAATTAATATAGTTTAACTTTATTGCACTAATACTTAAGTCCTATTTGATACTTAAGTTAGCATATGCGTTATTGTAACTCTGTAATGTAGATATTATCAAGAAAAAGCTAATATTTAGGTGATAGTCTCGTTCGGGAGGGAGATTGGCAAGATTTGTTCCTTTTCGACTTCCAGATTTGGCCACCTGTGCTCTCGTCTTCTCTAGCCTAAAATGACTGACACACCTCGCAGTACCTAGAAATCTGGTTTTCAGTAGACAATTCGTAAGTTTATGAATGAAGGAACGAAGGAATAAATAAACTGCAGATTTTTTTTTTGAAATTAATGACAATCGTTTATTTAAAAAATGAGTAATCTTCCAGTTGATTTTCCCTTAGAGTTGACATTCATAGCCAGCTAGTGTCACAATTTCTCACTAACTCCTAATCTCTAAAATAGGGTAGAGCTGGTAGTGCCGTCAATAACAACCACCACAACAGAAGTAGAACAACAGTAGTGTAATTACGGCTATGCCGCAAGGTTAACTTTCCTATAAATGAAACGATACCCAGGAAATTTGATTGAAAACTGCAAAGTAATATACAAAATGTGTTGCTGTTATTGGTACTCAAGATTAAAGATGTAATAGATTTTTTTTAGTTGGCAGTTTATTTTTTTTTTAAATGTAAACATCCTTTTCAGCAAGCTTGTAATTTTTATACAAATATACATGCTTCCGCCTGGTTAGGAAGAATAGATTTGATGCCCGCAGTTTAGCTCCGTGACCGAGAAAGCCATGCTGTAAAAGGGTTTTGTGTCCTGCCTTTCAGAGCGCAGCATCTGTAAGACTTCCTCCTCCTGCGGCGGAGCGCTGCCCTCAGACAGCAGCGGGGGTTCCTTTGGGGGCCTCGCCTCAGCCTGACGCTCCAGAACAGAAGCAGCAAGTGACCCTCCAGCCCCCGGCAGGCCTGCCCTCCCCCCAGACTCATCTGTTCAGCCACCTTCCTTTGCATTCTCAGCAGCAGTCCAGGACACCCTATAATATGGTTCCAGTCGGGGGGATCCACGTGGTACCTGCCGGCCTCACGTACTCCACGTTTGTGCCCATCCAAGCTGGGCCAATGCAGCTGACGATCCCAGCCGTCAATGTCATTCACAGGACTGTGGGCGCTCCCGGGGACTCGGCCACGGAGGCTTCGGGCACCACCCACGCCCCGGGAGTGGCTGAATTAAGCGGCGTCGTGCCATGTATCCCCATTGGCCAAATCCGAGTGCCGGGCCTGCCGAACCTCAGCACCCCGGGCCTGCAGCCGCTGCCGTCCCTGAGCATGGAGACCGTCAACATCTTGGGCCTCACCAACACGAACGTGGCCCCTCAAGTGCACCCGCCGGGGCTCGCCCTCAACGCCGTGGGGCTGCAGGTTCTGACCGCAAACCCTTCCTCGCAAAGCAGCCCCAGCCCCCAAGCGCACATTCCAGGCCTCCAGATCTTGAACATCGCGCTGCCTACCTTAATCCCCTCGGTGGGGCAAGTGGCCGCCGTGGACATGCCGGGCGCCCCCGAAATGGCGCCCACCCACAGCAGAGCACGGGAGGCGCCGCCCAAGCCCGCCCCGGCAGCCGGCGCCCATCAGGGCGGCGGGACCACGTCTCCTCAGGGGTCTCCTCAGGTCCAGCGGGCAAATGCAAAAAAAGTTCCAGACCCCTCTGCCCCCACAAGAGACCCGGCCAGGCCCGATGGCTCGGGTAAAGCAGACACAGGGAAGGCCGCCTCTGTGAATCATGTGAAGCCCCAGCCTGAGCTCGCGCGGGTGCAGGGCAAAGTGGCCTGTGCCGCCGAGCCTCCTCCACAGGTGCGTCCTGAAGCCTTCCCGGAGCCCCCCCGGCCCACCCTCTCTCCGGACAGAGCGGCGCCCAGGCCCGCAGCACCGCCCCGGAGGCAGGCCGCTGCCCAGTTCAGCGACGTGAGTAGTGACGACGATGAGGACAGGCTTGTGATAGCGACCTAGGGGCTCTTTATTGGGGGTGGGGGAGGGCGGGTTGGTTTGGTTTGGTTTTTTGGTGTTTTTTTTGTTTTTTTTTTTTTTATAACACTTAAAGGTTTCTTTGAAAACCCTCCTTTCCTTAAAGCACATTTTTCTGACATAAACTCATGACTAATCTTTGTGCAATCATGAACTTTTGACCAATAATTGTTTTGTGTCCGCTCCAGCCATTTTTGTACATGTTGTATAGACACTTGTGCCTTTTAGGAGTTTATGTTTAGAAGCTGTACAGATTGTTGAATATCTATATACATAAAATATATATTATATATGTATATGAAAACCAGGTAGTTATTTGTGTTTAGAAAAAAGAAAAAAACCTGTCAAATAAATCAAATGATTAAATTATATGTTGCATTGTTAAATATAAATTTTTATGGCTGTGGGGCAGAGTTTCTGTGTATAAATTAGTATGTAAACTCCATATTTATTGTATTCATATTAGTCTTTGAAAATGGGTCTGTCCTTCTTGTGTAAGACAGTAACTTTACACTTCAGACAGATTTTCTGTGTCATGAAATGTTTCAGTAAAATATTGTTTACTGACTTTACCATTGCTTAAGTTGTGCCTTCTTTATATACCCATGGTCAGTAATCTGTATTCAGAAAAGAGCCATCAATCACATTCTTTCCACACTCACACCCACCCTTATTTTGGAAAAACGTGTGAAACCTGGGGAAGCCCATGTGACTGAGAGGCTTACGTTACTTATTTTTGAGAACTCGTTTTATAGATATTAACTTCCAAAAGATTCGGTACTCATGAACACCTGCAAATAAGTACAGCATACAGCCTTGAATGGGCAAAGTTCCTAAATGCGGTTGTGACAATTTCTGGTAAACAAAAAATAACTTAAAAACAATTGGATGGGAGTGCCTGGGTGGCTCAGTGGGTTAAGCCTCTGCCTTTGGCTCAGGTCATGATCTCAGGGTCCTGGGATCAAGCCCCGCATCAGGCTCTCTGCTCAGCAGGGAACCTGCTTCCCCCTCTCTCTCTGCCTGCTGCTCTGCCTACTTGTGAACGCTCTCTCTCTCAAATAAATAAATAAAATCTTAAAAAACCAACAACAACAATTGGATGAGGCCCGTGAACCCAGTCTCTCGGGCTCCACCGCCAGGTCTGTTCATTACCCACTGGCTCTTTCCCTCATAGGAAGTCCTACTGATGAGGCTCAGAGAACTCTCTGGCCAAACGCACAATGCAGAGGGTCCAAGATTGACAGAGCCAAACTCAGACTTATAAATTACTCACATGACTCTCTTTAGAAATGATTATTTCCTGCCCTGTAAGGCTTAACCACCCTTCCTCGTTCAGAAAACATTCACAGTTCCCATTGCAGTGATTTGCATTATTACTTAAGCATTACACATGCTAGACTGTGAGAAAGTGTTTTAATATTGAAATTGAATATGTAGCATATCATTAAGGCAATGTATTCAGATTTTTTAAAGCACTCCTTCATGGGGATACCAAGGGTGTGAGCTGGAGAGACAACAGACTACTGGGGGAAGTACTGGAGACCTGCTGTTGGCCAGTCCCTGCTTTCTGTGACTTTGGGAAAAGCACCTGCCATCTTAGCCCTGCATGTCCTGAGCCTAAATTATGATCTCTAGAATGCAGTCTAGCCCCAGCAGGCTTAGATGGGTCTGTGATGCTTTTGATGCGTGTTTGAATTTTTATTTACACTTACTGACAGATTAACAATTACCAAAAATACAAAAAAAAAAAAAAAAAAAAGTTTTCCAAGATAGATTGGAAAAGAATTCTAGAAACTTATTTATAAGAATTGCATTGCTCTGTCAATATAGTTGTTGAAAATGAGGTCCATTATCTGTCAGATTTCTCAAAATTCATGTTTTAACTTTATGTCATGCTTTCTATTATACTTTCTATTGCACTTTGCCTAACATTTTAAAGCAGTATAGCAAATATTTTCATTCTAGAATCATATTTTAGTATGTACAACTTCTCTAAACTCAAAAATTTTAACGCTCAGAATTTGGTAATTGGTTTGTTGGTGGTGGTGTTGTTGTTTTTTTAGTTTGTATGGATAGAATTTTCTTAATTTGAAAATTTTTCTACATTTAACCAAATACCAAATGTTCTGATGTATTTGGATGCTCCCTTGAGAATTTCATAATGCTGTATTACATCTTAAGGTTCTTTTGTAGTCTTAACTTTTCAAGATTCATTAAATTATACACATACCTTTAAAATTAGTGACTTTAATACTTCAAGATGACATTCAAATAGTTTGCTAACGTTTGAAATATGCAGCTAAGTGAGAAACCCAAGTCTGGGCCATTATATTTTGAAATAGTCACATAAACAAAACATTAGGGAATAATTCTGAACACTTTCTGCAAAGTCATTTTTTCCCACAGAGCACTGTTGTTCTTTTATTTTTTCAGTGTTCCAAGATTTATTGTTTGTATACCACACGAGCACTGTTATTCTTAAATGTAAGTGACTTTCAAATAATGCAGTCCAGAGAGCTGGTGAGCCTACATCTGACTTTTATTCTCTTGTACTGAAAGACCCAGGTCACTAGAAAACTAGAGCACAATGACCGTAGCAAACCCCTGTGATAAGTTCTTAGCCAAACAGGTGAAAAGCATAATGTGATAAAATTTCAATATCTCCTTGTAGGAACCCACTGCAATGTCACTCTCAGAAGTGTTGAAAATAACTAAGGAACCAAAAGTCTGGTTGGTACCTGACTGGCTAAGTCAGTAGGGTATGCAACTCAATCTCAGTGTCTCAAGTTAAAGCCCCATATTGGGTGTAGAGATTACTTTTTAAAAAATTAATAAAGCTTATCTAATAAAACTTATGAAGAAAAAAAAGGTCATCTTTCTAGTTCTTAAAGGTTGGTAAATCTGTTTTATGAAAATGTGTGGCGTTAACCTAAGTTAGTGGCATTCAAGTAACCTCTTTTCATTCCCCAAACTTTAGGCTACAATGGTACTTAATTTTTTCAGAGTGATAATTAACTGATAATATTTCACAAAGAGATTTTGTCTCTCTCTCTCTTTTTTTTTTTTTCATAATACAGCCATGACTTTCATTTCGTGGGAGCAGTATAAATAACACTCATATTAGTTAATCTCTTATCTGAATTTTAAATGATAGGGCTTAACAAGGCTTATGGAGCAGTTCATTATTTTTGTTGGAAGACTGTCAAGGTATTTCTTGATGCATATATCAAAATATAACATCAGTGCTCTTCTTTACTTTTAAGCTTATGTTTTGAGATCAAGTGTAAGCAACACCAAAAGATGACTTATCACAAAAGGTGATATTAAATCTAAGACAAGAATCTTCTTCCAAACTGTTTTCCCATGACTTTAACTATTTAATATTCAGTGAAGATATATATGGTATTATATATAATACAATAGTTTATATATAGTATTTTGTAGTATTTATATTTATAGTATTTTAATGACCCTGACTCTCTGCCATCATATTTTTTAAAAAGAGAACAAATTTAAAGCAAAAAATGGTAAAATACTTTTCTCCACACGTTTTAGAATCTTAAAGTCATGAGGCTCTTACCTATATCGGGGTCATCTAGAACCTTGCATATATAAGGTTCTGTGGAAGGAACCACAGACATCAGAGTTAAAGCAGAGATAGAACCTACTGGAGGATGTTCCCTGTCCCCTGAACCAGGCTCAGGCCTGAAGCAGACTCAGGCACCCCAAATCCAACATTTATTTTAAGTACCAACCAACTCCAATACAAGGCAAGGTACAAAAGAAATTAGAAGGCACACTTTCTACCCCAAAGGAGCATGCCTGCCTAAGACTTAGGCCATATAAACTAGAGAACAATACTAGACCACACACGTCTTAGGAACCACAGACTTGAAACATTTTGGAGGTAGGAAGTTATTATCCTAAGTAGTTAAAGAACGATTTGCGTATGTTGAGGACTGCTGTATTTTGAAGGAGGAGTGGGATTTGGGACTTTCGAATAGAGATAATGCTAAGCAATAGAACAGAAATAGCTGAGATGACTATGTTACTTAAAAACTATGCCTGGGTGGGGGATGCCTCGGTGTCTTAGTCCACTGAGCATCAGATTCTTGGTTTCAGCTCAGGTCATGATCTCAAGGTCATGAGATGGAGCCCCACATCAGGCTCCAGACGTAGGGTGAAGTTGGCTAAAGTTTCTCCCTCTCCTGCCCGTACATGCACTCGAACTCTCTCTCTCATAAATAAATAAAATCTTTTAAAAAAATAATGTGCCTGGGAAGCCATCTAAGTGGAAGAGAAGATTCACAAGGGCTTTCAACAAATATTTATTTAGTACCAACAATATAGAGATCACTTGGGAGTTCCAAATTTAATGCAATTAGGTGTCTACCCTCTCGGTGCTTAAGTTCTGGTAGAAGAGTAAGTGTAAGACACAGTATCTCAAGAGGCATAAGAGCGGAACAGTAGTTCCCCTTTATTGGTGGTTTCGCTTTCTGTGGTTATAGTTGCCTGCGGTCAACCTTGGTGAGGGCAGGTGTCTCCCCGGCCCCTCCTCAGCAGGCAAGTAGTAGCCTAACACTTCGCCACAGTGCCCGTGTCACTCATCCCACATCATCTCAACACACATCGTCACGGGAAGGGTGAATATGCCACAGTAAGTTATTTTAAGAGAAAAGAGACCACATTCAAGTAACTTGTACTATAGTACATTATAATTGTTCTAAGTTAAGTGTTACTGTTGGGGCGCCTGAGTGACTCAGTCAGGTAAGCATCTGTCTTTGGCTCAGAACAGGATCCCCGGGTCCTGGGATCAAGCCCCGCATTGTGCTCCCTGCTCAGAAGAGAGTCAGCTTCTCCCTCTCCTGCTGCTGCTCCCCCTCCCCTTGCTTGTGCCCTCTTTTTCCTCTCTCTCAGACAAAATCTTTTTTAAAAAGTTACTGTTGATCTTTTATGGTGCCTCATTTATACATTAAATTTTATCATAGATATCTATGTATTGGAAAAAAACAGCAAATAGATGGTTTGGTACTGTCTGTGGTTTCGCACATCCACTGTTTTGGGGGAGGGTCTTGGAACATATCCCCACAGATAAGGAGGCTACTGGACAACCAGGAACAGTAGTGCAACTAAGGGGGAGCTGCTGGTGAAATTGATCAGGGAATGCTTTATGAAGCACGTGACATTTAAGCTTGGCCTTGAAGGGACTTCACTGAGCAGAAGCAGTAGAAGGGAAGGACATTATGGACAGAGGACGTGGAGGGCAACCAGTATTTATCCCTGCTATGTGTTGTTGGTAATCTCAGACCTAGGCGGGGGTTATCCTCCCACTTTATAGACAAGCAGGCTGCCTCTTTCATTGTTTTGAATCTTCATCATGCTGCGGCAGGAACCAGTATTTGGATGTAGGATTGCATGACAACAGCGTTGCACAGAAGCAAAGGTGCAGGAATCAGGAAGAAGGATCAAGACGAAGGGAGCAGACAATGTTTTAGTGGTTTAGCAAGCACCTGACATAGCCATGGTGATACTGTGGGAACAGGGACAGAATTGAAGGTGATTAAAAGTGTGTGGGCTGGGGTGCCTGGGAGGCTCCGTGCGTGGGTTAAGCATCTGCCTTCGGCTCAGGTCATGATCCCAGGGTCCTGGGATCGAGCCCAGCATCAGGCTCCCTGCTCAGCGGGGAGTCTGCTTCTCTCTCTCCCTCTGCTGCTCCCCCTGCTTATGCTCTCTCTCTCTGTGTCAAATAAATAAATAAAAACCTTAAAAAAAAAAAAGAAAGTGTGTGGGCTCCTCATGTGACGGGGCACTCACGGGCTCAGAGTCATTCATGCGGGGAAAGAAGTGCCATTTCTTTAATGGGAGAATAATTTAGGGGAGGAGCGGGCAATAACAGGCCAGAGAAGTGAGGAGGAAAAGGAAATAATACAGGGAGCATGGAAAGCAGACACACTTGATCCATTACCAAGCTGGCCACAGTATTTCTTCTTAATTGGTGGACTCAATAAAATTACAGGAGACATTTATTGACCATGCAAACAGATGAAGATCAATGTGCAAGAAGATTGGGGCCAGCTGGAAAGATGGGCTGGATCTAAGACACAACAGGGAAAATTAAACTATACTAAAAATGTAGCAGTTTCATTTATACAAAGTTCAATATGTGCCATTCTTATCCACCTCCCCCAAAAAAGCGTTGTCTTGGGGATATTAGAAATACATTAGTTAGACCCGCCTGCAAAAATCACCATGCTCTGTTCTCTCATGGACCGAATGCCACCGGAGTATTCTGTGACTTCTGGACCCCAGGCCTGAGCAATATAGAAACAAATGAGCACATTTTGGAGGCCATCAGGCTCTGGAAGGCCAAGCCTTGGGTAGGGCCTTGGTGAGAGGACCGCAGGCAGGAGCACCAGGACAGTTCATCATGATGGGGAAGAAAGCACTGCAGGAGAGTCACAGCAGCAGAAATAATACAGAGGGATCACAATGAATAATAATAATAATAAAGAAAATAACCATAAAGTTATCTTTCCAGTAGGGAAGAGAGAGTTTGGGGATTATGAAAAAAAGAGCAGACCATTGTGATGGAAATGCCACGTCTCCATTAACTTTTGTGTAAAACCAGGATTAGCCTCACAGCCAGCAGCCAGTGGGAATTCATGGCTCTCAAACTAAAACTCACATTTGCATAATAACCAGACATAGAAGAATATATCTTCAGGGAAGACTGCAATATTAAAAATTCTACTGTTTCACCAATCCTTTAAGATCTATCCACAACCAGCCTGGGGAGAGCCTGCCAAACCATTCTCCCCTCCACTTTGTTCTGAAGCGAGTTCTACAAGAACACCACTTCCGAGCGCTTGGGTGCTGGGGACAGTGTCTGCTCTGGGAATGTGCCGTTGAGCTGAGAAGAGCCCCAGAAACTAGAACCAGTGGCCCCAACCACGTTCTCACAGCAGGGAGAAGGACCAGGCAGGTGTATCTCTCAGAGTCACGAATCACTTTTTGCCCATTTTGTAGTTGGGCTGTTTTTTAAATAAAAAGTCCTTGTGAGGGACGCCTGGGTGGCTCAGTTGGTTAAGCAGCTGCCTTCGGCTCAGGTCATGATCCCAGGGTCCTGGGATCGAGTCCCACATCGGGCTCCTTGCTCGGCAGGGAGCCTGCTTCTCCCTCTGCCTCTGCCTGCCTCTCTGTCTGCCTGTGCTCGCTCGCGCTCTCTCCCTCTGTCTCTGAAAAATAAATAAAATCTTTAAAAAAAAAAAAAAAAAAAAAGTCCTTGTGATCTAGGACAAGAGTGTTCTCATCCCTGTGCTTCTTCCTCTGAGAAGTTAGGGCTGTCTCGTTCCAATAATGCCTGAGGTTACGTTGGAAATGAAGTCTATATCCCAGCACACGGAAGCACTGTCCTTTGGCAGTTCTGGCTTTTGGTAGGTGTGGAGCTGCACATTGGGGCGAAAGATGGAAGAAAGGTAAGCTTTCCGTTTTATTTCCTCATCACCCAAACCACGTGCCATGCTGGAAAGATGTAGCTGACTTGGGTTATTGGGATGAAACTCCAAATTAAAGCTGAACATTTCCTGGCTTAAAAGGATATGAGAAATTCATTTTCAGAATTAGGTAAATTTTCTTACTTAAACTAATAAGGTATCTGCACAGACAAAAGTTTTGAGATCATCCATGGATTCAATGGAGTATTTTATGAACAAGTCTTATATATAATGTCTATTTTATGAACAAGTCTTATAGATAACCTTATATATAATGCAGTATTTCTAATTTTGATAATTACGACAACTGTTATATGATGTTATTCCCATTTTATGGCTGAGAATATTGCCTAAGGGTAACAAAGTAGTGAGGCTGGGCTTGAAAAGTAGGTCTTTTTTTTTTTTTTTCCACTGTACCGTCTTGCTTTTCAGTAATGATTTACAGTAATTGGGTTGTATTGTATTCATTTCTAGGTGAAAGTCTACTTAGTATTCATAAAACATCCCATTTAAATTTCCGATTGAAATGAGTACATCCAGTGCCATGCATATTTGTATAGATATTAGATTTTATAACCTTTCTCTATGCCCTTTCTCATAATTGATATAACAGGAGTCATAAAAATATTTAGTGAAGAAATATTTAATTTAAATAGCAGGAGATAAAATAGCAATGCAAAGTGACAATCCCAATCAAGCATAAAACGTGTAAATTTCCGAAGTGTATTAGGTTTCAATTATTAGTCACTATTCAGAAAAACATCTTTGTTACACATCTTATAGTGGCAAAAGCCAAATGATGGGAAAGTGGAACATCAGTTCACATTGTTTCTGATATACATTTGGGTTGAACACAGCATAACATTATATCATAAAATCTCTGACTCTGATCCTTTCAGAAATATTTTCAAAAAGAAATAGAGCAATTTTCTGTTACTTTTGATAGAGAAGATTTTTTAAACGTGTTTCTCCTGCAAGAGGCAGCATCAAATTGTACTTTTTAAAATGTCTTAAATTACACTATTTAAATATAATGCAAAGAAAGCAAAGATCGGAATTTAGAAGGAAATGAAGACATTAATAAATTCTTTTTACAGAACAAGTAAGAGAGAAAAAAAAGTTGATCTCCTTAGCAAATGACTCCGTATCTCGGAATAAACCAGTAGAGGTAACTATATAGAATTCTTATTTTCTTCCAGAATTCACTTTTGGAATCTGGGTTATAATAGTAAATAATTAGATACCTTTCATAACGCCCACGTATTTGCGAGTTTTATAAATATAAAGACCAATAGATATTTGTTATGTAGTTGGTTTTGCCGGAGACAAGACATCTTTCATTCATTCGTTTTCAGTTACTTGAAAGAGAGTATGTTTAGTTATTTACCTATGAATGTTGCCAAATGGGATCTAAGGAAACCATGTTAGGTGAAAGACAACAGGACTTTACATTCCTGGAGGTCAATCATGGAAAGAAAAGCCAGCTTTGAGATCAGTCAATTAGCCAGGCATGCTTAGTTTGCTTTGCTAATAGCAAGGCTTAGTTTTGCCCAGTCGGGTCAAATGTTAAGACTCGTTCTGATTCAGCAATCGTGTCCTTTGATACCTTTAAATTTAGTTCTTTTGGAACATCTTTATGCATCCATTATACATTAAGACATTTTCTGTTACTTCCACACTCATACACACTAGAAGTAGTTCTCCAGAAGTAGTGTTAAGATTTCATGCTGAGTCTGCTCATTTATAACCAACCATGTATCATCATCATCATAATTATCATAAGATCCAGTCTTCGTTGAAAGTATATTAACTATTCTGATAAAATAACTCGCACCTTTTCAGTCTCCCAGGGGTTGCCGCCTTTTGAACTCCTAATGTTGCTGATAAGAAACTGAATTTCAGAAAATAATCTATGAGGAGAAAAATAATTTTTACGACTCACTTTTTTCAAAATGAATTTCAGATCTCGATCACTAACGACTTCATTTTGTGAATGACCGTGAAGCGAAATGCTTAATAAAAGATATTTTTCTTTGTCTCGGCCTATGTTGGAAATAGTTGTAAAATGTTTAGTACATGGTACCTCAATCCTTTTTGACGCCTGAGCAACCCTGAACGCCTTCAGGTCAATGCTCTGAAGGTTCTTTAAATAGGAGATAAAGATCAGACCTGACACAGGGACCCCAGGGGCCTATCCTGGAAAATGTTTTGTTTGTTTTGTTTTGTAACTAAACAAATTCCTGTGAACTCTTTGTTGTCATTTTTCCGAAATCCTTCAAAAAAAGAGAGGGATTTGGAAGACAAAACAGCGTCAAAACAATTTAAAGCTTCTTCTATAGGTAGAGTCCTATATTCTTTTGAATTTCAGCTGAAATAGAGAAAATATTTTGTGACAGACTTTCATTATTGTCTCTTAGAAGCACTGAAAGCTTTCATGGCTACTGTTTTACCATTGCCACTGAAGTAACTTCCTCTCCAGCAGGTAAAATGTGGGCTGAATGGGTTTGTAAATGATTTGTAATATAAAGTAACCGATTAGTTAGACTTGTGCATTTCATTACAATTTTGTCCAGAGTTAGGGGCCACCTAGGTTGGTCGGCTGGAGAACGAGCCTTCATTTAATCTTGGCTTATTTCAGTGGCCAGTGATTACTTTGCTAACTGCTGTGACTCATCTCACAAATTTATGATCAAACAGAATAGGAACAAGAAAGAAGGGATACACAAAAATTACCTCAAGCTTCATAAGCCACACATTGCAACAAATGATTAGCATAGATACTGTATGTTCTAGTTTATCTGTTTATCAAATCAAAACATCAGCTTCAGTCTTAGTTCCTTTAAGTATTACATGTAGAAACAAGTAACATAGCGCATATGGAAACAAGGAAATCTTAAGAACAGATTTCTTAGGGGGTGCCTGGGTGGCTCAGTTGGTCAAGCGTCACACTCTTGATTTTGGCTCAGGTCATCAACTCAGGGTCATCAGATCGAGTCCCATTGAGGGGCTCTACACTCAATAAGAAGTCTGCTTGAGATTCTTTCTCTCTTCTCTCCCTCTGACCCTCCACCCACTCAAGCTCTCTCTCAATAAATAAATAAATCTTTTTTAAAAGGGAGGCGCCGGGGTGGCTCTTTGGGTTAAAGCCTCTGCCCTGGGCTCAGGTCATGATACCAGAGTCCTGGGATGGAGCCCCACATTGGACTCTCTGCTCAGCAGGGAGCCTGCTTCCTCCTCTCTCTCTGCCTGCCTCTCTGCCTACTTGTGATCTCTGTCTGTCAAATGAATAAATAAAATCTTAAAAAAAAAAAAAAAGAACCAACTGCTTAAATTCAATTCCCAAGTTGACACTTTACCAGCTAACTATTAAATTATTTATTTTCTTTCCCTCAATTTTCTCATCTATCCTTTAGGGCAAAAGTAAGCACCCTCCTGCTTATTATAATAATAATTATATATATTATATATATTATATATATATAATAATGTTTATTGCATCATTATTCACAATAACTAAGATATAGCAACAACCTAGGTTTCCATCAAAGGAAGACTGAATAAAGAAAATGTGATATTTATATATATTTTATATATGTAATGGAGCCATGGGAAAGGAAATCTTACCATATAACAACAGGAGTAGACCTTGAGGACATTCTGCTAAGTGAGTTTAAGTCAGACAGAAAAAGATAAATACTGTATGATCTTACTTATATGTGGAATCCAAAAATGCAGAACTCAAAGAAACAGAAAGCAGAATGATGCTTACCAGGGACTAGGGCTGGGGGATTGGGTAGATGTTGTTTAAGGATATGAACTTGCAACTAGTAGGTGAGTACGTCCTGGGGACCTAATAATGTGCAGCACCGTGATTATGATCAACAATACTGTGCTATAAACTTCAGAGTTGCTGAGAGACTAGATCTTAATCGTTCTTACCACAAAAAGAGAAATGCTAATTCTGTGACGTGGTAGAAGTGTTAGAGTGTTAGCTAATGTTACAAGGACAATCACATCGCAATTTACAAATGTTTCAAATCAACACTTTGAACATCTTAAACTTACACAATGTTATATGTCAATTATATCTCGAAATATAATTACTTATTATAATACTTTATATTTATTTATTATATTAAAAATGTAGGAAGTATACCCCTGAAAGGGCTATTGGAAGTTTAAACGAACAGGGTGTAAAGAAATTAACAATTTCTCCTGCCTAGAAACATTTGAATAAATGTTAGCACTGATTATGAGAGTTTCCAAGTGATTTTGAATGCTTTGCAAGAAGACAAATCTCAATAGTCATCCAGCAAATACTCATTAAGCACCTACTATGTACAAAACGATGTTGGATCTTCATCTATGCTAACACTCACTTGCACCCTTTTTTAAACTGTTGTGCTGTGTTTAAAATGTTTCTAACGTTTTTGCTTTGCAGAGAAAACCAGACAAGGCAGAAGTAAAATGAATAAACCAAACAGGTTATTTCTAGTAGCTTACGTGAACTCTTCTAACTATACGTTCAAAAAAGTGAAGACATTCCTGTACATTGTCAAGAAGATGGGCTGTCCGCCGGCAAAAAAAAAAAAATGGGGGGGTGGGGGAGATGTGTGTGCTATTTGCAACTGATGAGCGTACCGCTAAGGGAAAGGGGGAAAGGCACTCATTTCCCAGGTTGTCCATGCTTGCTTTTCTTCTTGGTAGAATCTAGCAGGGAGTGGGAGCAGAGAATTTTCCCCAAGGAAGATTCCAGCCGGGTCGGCCATGGAGCCCAGGCCTGCCCAGAGACCAGTGTTCTAGAACAATTAAACTCCAGGATCTGGAAGGAGCCCAAATCCCACAGAATCAGGCTAGTGCCTCTTAGCATCTCTGCTGTGTTTGTATTGGGGCTGCCTTGACTGCCTGCAACTTCAAGGTTATGTCCAACTGGGACAGGAGGCTATCCAAATTAGATTGTTAAGGAGTGATTGGAAACAACTGATCTGTCAGAGAGCTATGTGGTTTGATTCTAGATCACTTTATTATTTTAAGTCTCAGGTGTGTTTTTAAGAATCACTGAATTTTAGATGTAAAAAGTGAGCTTAAGGCAACTCGTCCAATCTTCCCATTCAGAAAATGAGGAAAATGATGTCTAAATAAGGTAAATAATCTACACTTTACTTTTTTTAAGCAGGCTTCACACCCAGTGTGGGGCCCAATGTGGAGACTGAACTCATGACCTTGAGATCAAGACCAGAGCTGAGATCAAGAGTCAGATGCTTAACCAACTGAGGCACCCAGGCACCCCCCTTCCCTATGATTTTTTTTTAATACTCTACATTATTTAAGAAAGATACAAAGTGGTCACATTGACACTAGTTATGTGCAGTTCCCAAGAAGACAGTGCCTGAGATTATTTCCTTCCCCTATTATTTACAAACTTTCTAAATTTAGGAAGGTCATTGACCCTCCTAGTACCTTAATTTCCTGATCCAAAAAATGGGGATGATAATAATAACCAAACTCAGAAATCAGCAGGAAGATCAAATGACATCTCATTAGGGTATTTGTTAAACAGCCTGCCTTGCCTACTATAAGCATTGGAAGTTACCTCAATATTATTTTTACAATATACCTATTGGTATTATTTTAGGGAAGTCAAAGTTAGAAAGAAACCAAAAGACAATAGCTGACAACCAAGCATCCCTTTATGCTCTGAAATTTTCGCTCTTGAACCTCTAATGAACTGGCTAAATGATAAGGAGGATATTTATATATTTAGGGTTGTTTTTGTTTTCCATTTGACTGTCTCCCAAGTCCATATTCAAAGTACTGAAGAGGATTAGATTATAAAAGTTATGCTTGGAACGTTAAATGTTTTTAAAGAAGTTGATTATTTTACAAACAATGTTTGAAAGAATTTAATTTGTTGAGCTTATGTTTTGATGACTTAACTTGAAATGCTTAAGATGGCATTTTAAAGTATAATTATAAAAATGGAAATTATGAATTTACTAGGAAAAAATATGAGGTACTATCTTCATGACATTGTGGCAAGAGAGGGCTTTTAGATAAGGAACTAAAAACAAAAATCAGGAAGGGTCATAAATTCAAGTTCATCAAAATGCAAAACTTTGGTTCAATGTAAAAAACATCAAAACAATAAAAAAGACAACTCAGCTGGAGAAGGGATTTGGTTTATACATCTAACAGAGGATATTCACCTAAAACATATTTAAAATATTTTACAAACCAGTAAGAAAAAAATCAAAAGGCCCAAAAGGAAAATTTCCAAAAGGTAAGAATAAGAAATTCATAGAAAAAATACAAATGACCAAGAAATATATTACAAATGTTCATGTTCAACAGAAACGAGAAAAGTGGAAACTAAAATGAGATATGTTTTTTTTTACTAGATAGGCAAATAATAAAAAGCTAATCACTTTGCAGTGTTTTTAGACACAGCTGGTAGAGGACTGAGTTGATACAGCCATTGGGAAGAACAATCCAGCAGTATTCATTAGAACCAGATAAACAAGCTACGTCCCTCCCCGTTTTTCCATATCAACCTTCAGTATGAAGGAACACATAGAGGAATACTCGCCAAAGGAACCTGAGCATTGTTTGCTATATCGAAAAATTATTTAAAAAAAAAAAAACACACCAAATATCCTTACATAGAGTGATGCCTTCATCAACCAGAACATATCCCTTCTCTGGAATACTCAGCATGATCGAAACGGAAAGCATTAAACAGAAGCATAGATCTCCGAGACCTATCTTGTGATACAAATAACTGGTGACAGAAAATTCATGTAATAGGTACAATTTGTATCAAAAATATAAAAAGAAATAACCAAACGGAGTACAGATGTTTAGAGCCTTATGTCTTTACGTAAAAACATAGAAAAGGCATGGAAGGATGACGCATAGAAGTTATAGCACAGGACATCACCAAAGAAGACCTGGGGATCATGGCAAAGGTATTTGGGGGTGGGCATTCATTGGGTGTAATGGACCCAGCCAATATATAGACAGGGACAGAAATGTCAGCTTTATGATGGATAAAGGCTATCATGGAGCAGATGGCTTAGGACCACACTCAGCGGGCTTTCTCCTCTACCCCCTCACCACATTTACCCCCTGCATACCCCCTCTCCCCTCCGGTCTAGTCCACAGGAAGGGGAATATAGTCCTACATAACCTCCTAACGGTCAGAGACAGAGAGGAGACTGAAGAGACTTCTTCCTCAGTCTCATAATCTTTTAATAGGATGGGCTCCATTTTGCTTAAAAATGTAGACCAGTGGGGCACCTGGGTGGCTCAGTGGGTTAAAGCCTCTGCCTTCGACTCAGGTCATGATCCCAGGGTCCCGAGATCGAGCCCCACATAGGGCTCTCTGCTCAGCGGGGAGCCTGCTTCTCCCCCTCTCTCTCTACCTGCCTCTCTGCCTACTTGTGATCTCTGTCTGTCAAATAAATAAATAAAATCTTTGAAAAAAAAAAATGTAGACCAGAGCTGCCTCACCATTTAGGTAAGAGGTTTCTCCTTCCCATCCTCTGGAGGAGTGAGTTTGGACAGTGTGGGACAGCAAGGTCAAGATTGCTCTCAATGTTACTGTTATTATTGCTCCGCCCTGGTGACAAGTGTTTCCCCTGACAGTGCGTTGCTAACAAGCAATGTTTCAAGGCTTTAAAAAGAGGAAACCTACTCTTGCGACATGAGTGAACAAAACCAAAATTCAAATAGAAATTTACAAAAGATCTTAGCCTTTTCTTAGAACAGTGGTCACTTATAAGTAATGTTTTAATACTTCCAAGGAAAATGTATTTAGGTCAAAGTCCTGTAAGAGAATAAAATTAAGATAGAAACCAAAACAGGAAAAAAAAAAAAAAAGAAGACAAAACAGAAGTCTCAAGAATGGTGACATGAATTTTCTTTAAAAGGACTGGAAATTATTTCTAAGAAATGTAACAGGTAGAATTTCAGTTTTCTATCAACCCCAATATACACGTAAGGTATTGAACAGCATTTTTGTAATAATAATTAGTAAAATAAAAACTTACTTTACAAGGTTTTTTTCATTTCATTTTTTTTTAATTCACCGTGGAGTGAAAGCACACCTCTTTAGTTAAGGAAACTGAGGCATAAAATGGATAAATATTTGCACAGGGCCCCAGAAATCTCAACCCATCTCAATGCATATTTATCTCCCTGTCTTTACCAATATTCTCTTCCAGCTTCAGGGCCATCACTGGATAAGCTGAACATATGTGTTTTAAAATTAAAATAAATTCTGATATTTTCTTGGCATATACACTTGCAGTGATTCATCAACCAGATTCTTCATCCACTGAGACAAAAGAGTCCTTTATTCTTGTAAACTATAATTAAAAGCGTTCAATATTTTTAGGGGGAAAATGTATTTGTTTATGCTAGGTATTTAATAATCACCTAGAGATTTGCTCTAATTGTCAGCTTCTCCAGAATTACTATGGTTTTCTAAATTTCTTAACAAGTAATTATAAATAGACATTTTGGTATGAAAAAATGGGAATGATATTCAGTGTTTCCTGTATTTCATAAATGCCATATAATTTCCGTCCATGACAATTTCCATTTTCTGATATGAAAGCGTCCAAGGCCATACCCTGGGCTTAAATCTCTCCTGGAAGCATCTGCACATTCATTTCCTTCTCAATTATTCAGAGCCTCCTCTACAATGTCAGAAATTTACACAAGAGATTTCATAACCTAATACATGAACATATCTTTGTTTTCATTTACAGAAAACTTTTTCCTTTCTTTTTGTAAATACTGTTTAATGCAGAGTGAGCTTCAGAGACTACACCATACAGGGGTGAAACAGCATGTGACTTCATTAGGATGCACATAAGTAGACAGCAATGATGGCAGACGGTGAGATTCGTAGGCCCATGAAGATATGTCAAGGTAAGAGCTGATACTACGAACGTAAACTACTTTATAATTCTCATTGTATGTGTGCTTAGCTTGGCTTGTGAGCTTTTCTCCAATCTGTTATTGCAGAAAAGAACTGAGGTAATCCAAAAGAAAGTACTTGGGGACTTCCAGTAAGTTCTTGAGCCAACAGAAATACACCCAAATGCCAAAGCACTCCCTCGCTAAAGTCAATACGTGAACATGTGAATATTATTTTGGAGGCCGTTGTGCTAATGCGAGTGTGTTAAGGTAAGAGCTCATGTTTGTCAAAGTGAAGATATGGTTCTTCCCCTACTTTCAACATGGAAGCTAACATCTTGATGACTCACCTTAAAAATCCTTTTCTTCTCTTTTGATAATGATAATGTATTTTGCAGTAGAGCCAAGAGAAGCTACTTGTTTTATCTGCTGAAAGACTGAGATTATGATCGAGATTAAAAGCCAAGATACAGAAATGATGGAATATATCACATATCTTCTTCCAAAACTTGATTTCCCAGATAATAATCCCCAAGTTATTATCCCCAGAATAATGATCCAGTTACCCTGTATTTTATTCACAGCTCCTAAGATTTGGGAATTAGCCCATACGTGGGGCCCCAAACTCAAGCACTTCCTATATTAACAATAGGAGATAAAAATTACAATGCAAAAATGAAAAACAACTTATTTTTATTTTTTTAGAGAGAAAGAGAGCTTGGGGGAGGGGATTGGTGGAGGTGGAGAGAAGAATCTTAAGCCAACTCCATGCTCAATGGGAACCTGACACAGGACCCTTTGAGCTCACAACCTTGAGATCATGACCTGAGCCTACACGAAGAGTCTATTGCCTAACCAAGCTACCCAGGCACCCCCAGGGGAAAATAATTTGAAATGCAGATTAAAGCAGATATTTAGAAATCTGTTTTAGGATCTCAACACATAGAGAAGTGAAAGAGAAAATAATTTGCACATATCAGTACTATTTTTCCCCATTTAATCTTTGAAAATGCCCTTTCATTTAAATTAAAAAAAAAAAAGTATGTAAAGAACCAAACTCTAAAATTGCTCCTTCATGCCACGCCTCAGGCATGTGAAATAAAAAGAAAGCATAATCGGTGTTCCCATCATTAGGCGAGCAGATCTTTGGCACCTCTGAGATCTATTGTCCTCCTTCCAACTGAGTAGTAAATGTTCTGATCACGCAGGAATTAATATGAAACAAGGTGTTTTCATGGAGATGTCAAATGAAGTTTTTCCTTTAATTCAGGGCTGAGGGAAATGTCTGTTTCTTCAGAGAGGAAAGATGGCGCCCTGGACTAAGTCCTGAGCCAGGGGCTGTAGAACATGCACTCTCACCTCAACTCCATCATTTATGTTCTTCGTGATTCACACTCTTCTATCTTCCTTATCTTCTTTCTTAAAGAGGAATGCCTGCCATGCTCCCCTCAGAAAGGTTTGTGAGGAAGATTCAAAGACCTATAGTAGAACCACCTAGTAAAACAAACCATGCTGTCCAAGAAAATGTCATTACTAACATCAGAAACTCCTTACGATTACTAACAAGAGTGACACTGTGTGGGTTCTTCCTGCCAGGATGTGGTGTCTGCTCAGATGGTGGCCCTCCTGAGTGGTTCAGAAAACGGTGTCCATCTTTAGTCCAGGAGACCTGATGTTTTAAAGGGAAGACACAAGAATCGTGCCAGAGACCAAACCACAATATAATATTGTCTTGGCGGGGGAAGACGGTCCCTGGACATTTAAAAAGGGAAAATGTATGTATTCATAAGAAAATGGGCTTTCAACTAGGACAGCTGAGAGAAATGATTTTCTTAAAAATTCCCGGCAAGTTTTAAGCCAAAGGAAAACAAAAGAAACGTTAGGAGCATACCAAGTGAGTTTTAATCATTTTGAAAAGTAGAAAAACTTGAGAACCAATGGATTCATAAATAATGGTAAAGCAAAGCTGTTTGTACTGATCTTAATGTTCTCTGTGGGATCAATCAGAGACATTAAGCACTCAGAGCGCAAATTGAGAAAAAGAATGAGAGAAAGAGAGAAAGAGAGAGAAGGAAAGGCGTATTTAAAGTGTCTGGCTCTTCTGTGGAGCAAACTGGCTTCAGCACCCCCTTGTGTTTATTAAATATTCTGTGGAAATGTCTGGGTTGCAAACTGCGTTTTGGAGTTCTTGGAGATGTGCTCCACAGTGATCTTTCCGATGAAAGCCCTTAGTTGTAGATGGAAAAGATAGCTGAGATTGCTAAGTTCCAATCACTTAATTTAATCTTGTCCTGCTTGGATTCGAATTCAGATTTCCCGATTCCTAATCTTTTTGCTGCCTTTCATCATTTTTTGCATTTACAAGATACGATCACTTAATTACTGGACAATGATTTCAACTCATTTTCGGCCCTGTCTTGCCACCACCACTCAAAATTATATTACAGCCTCCATTGCCTATATACGGATATGGATCAAAAATAACTATATCTTAATAATTTTTTATATGCCTTGAGATCAGTGATACAAAACAAAGGGTAGAGTGCTTGTATTTTTCCATATGAATGAAAAAATTTGAAATAGAAACCACTAATGAAAATAAATGATGGAGAATTTCAGATCATTAACTCAAATTACTTTAAGAAACCACAGTGGCTAAATCATGTTATTAATATAAACACAAATAAAATAGATAAAATAATAGAACAAAATAAATAGATAAAAATAGATAAAATTAAAAAATAGGAAAAAAGAAAAAATAAATAGATAAAAATAGAACAAAAATAAAATAGTCTCTGAGGGTAGAGTGAGTCAGAATGTAAATGAGGACAAATAGAATTCTGTCAGGTCATTTGTTCTTGGAGACAATTACAGATGACATAACGCTGCCTTTCTTTTTTGGCTTCAAGAGACTAGAGGCAAAGTATTTTCGGCAAAGATCCTAATTTTGGATCTCTCTAAGCCTTTGTGTTGAGAATTCAATATATTTGTCTCCACTGTGTGGGCTTATCTGGGATTTTCTAGAATGTTTAGATATCAATCCTTGTTAATAACATCTAGCACAAACATGAAAAAAAATTCCTTATCATCTTCTTAAAGTCATACATCATCACACTAAATACAGATACAAACAAACTGCTCTGCATTCCACTATTCCAGAACAGCCCACAAAGTAAATTTTGATCTGTATTCATTGCCATCTGTTCATGTGGCATTCACAAATAATGCCATGCTAGAAGACTATATTTACATTTTAATTTCATTATGATTAGAATAATGAGACTGTTGATGGTTTCTTCCATTTTTCCTTTTAATAGCCTCTTAAATGTGAACTGCAGCACTTTTGTGCATCAATCTGTTTTCCCAGAGGGAGTTTTGTGAACATGTATTTTCTGTTGCTGGTGAAACAGTTAGGATAGGGAAAAAAAAAATTCAGACTCATAAGTTTAAATTCCACTAAAAAAATCGAATTTTTATAAGTGATTCTTTAGTTGTCCCAGAACAGCAAAAAGTTCAGCTGGAAAGTGGTATGTATTATTATTTTATTGCAACATTCAAAATCTTCCCAGGAGAAAGCATTATCTATTTAAAAATGACAAGAAAAAAAAAGAATACATAAATAAAAATTTTTAAAAACAAAAAGCAGCTGAGGTCTTCAAAATATTTTTTTAAAACTTCAGATTGAAGTTTAATAAAATGAAATTAATAAATAATAAAATAAATAAATAATATAATAAACAAACACACATGCACATGACATACATACATTTAAAGTAAACTTTCTGGGATAAGTATTTTGGTGTTAAAAGAGAAGGAAATTTTGGTTACGGTCATGACCAAGTAACAGGTATTGGTTATAACTACTTAAGAAGTTATGGAAAAAAGATGCAAGTAACTGTTTCCAGACATCAGACAGTATACCACATAGTTCTGCCTTTCTTAAGAGAAGGAAAACACAGGGGTGTGGATAGGTATTCAGTTCAGCTTTCTGCCTGAGGCACTTTCCAAACTGTAGGGCAAGGGAGTTAACCCAGATTGAGAGCAGTGATATTGCGGGGTGGAGGAAACGGGTGTCAGGAGATCAGGGCTGCCGAGACAGCTGTAATTTATGGAGAAGGGGATCCAGAGAGGAAAAAAAGCTGCTGCACAGAGAAGCAGCTCTAGAAACCTGCATGTAGGTTCCTTTCAGTCTTTCACCAAATACCAACCTGTGCATGCTCCAGGGTGACTACAGGTGACTCCAGGGTCACCTGTAGAGAAGAGCTCCCAAGGGGCCAGAGTTGCACTGGGATGCTGGAGGCTAAGGGATGTGGGGAGGCACCAGGGTTCCAAGCAGAGGGGAGTCATTTCACTGGATATTCCACACGTTCTGTTCACATCTCAGAAAAGCCACATGGTAAAAGTCGGGCTAACAAGTTTGTTAGGACCGTGGTCAGAGAAGTTAGTGCCTGTGCTCTTTTCTAAGATTTTTATGGTTTCAAGTCTCAGCAGTCTTTAAGCCATTTTGAATTTTTCTGTGTGTTTGGTGTAAGAAAGTGGTTGGCTTTATTCTTTTTGGATGTTGCTTTCCAGTTTTCCCAGCACCATTTGTTGAAGAGACGTTTTCCTGTTGGATATTCTTTCCTGCTTTGTCAAAGATTAATTGACCATATAATTGTGAGTTTATGTCTGTGTTTTGGTATTTTGTTCTGTTGAGCTATGTGTCTGTCTATATGACAGTACCATACTGTTTTGATGACTGCAGCTTTGTAAATTTAACTTGAAGTCCAGACATGTGGTGTCTCCAGCTTTGCTTGTCTTTTTCAAGATTGCTTTGGCTATTCTGGCTCTTTTGTGAGTCCATAAAAATTTTGGGATTATTTGTTCTGGCTCTGCGAAAAATTCTATTGGTGCTTTGGTAAAGATTGAATGGGATGTGCAGATTGCTTTGGGTGGTATAGACATTTTAACAATATTTGTTCTTCCAGAATGTTTTTCCATTTCTTTTTGTTGTCTTCAATTTTTTCATCAGTTTTTTAGAGTATAGATCTTTCATCTTTTCAGGTAGGTTTATTCCCAGCTATCTTATTATTTTTGTTGCAATTTTAAATGGGATTGTTTTCTTAATTTCTCTTTCTGCTGCTTTACTATTGGTGTAAAAAATGAAACAGATTCCTCTGAGGTAAAGGAAACAAAAGCAAAAATAAACTATTGGGACTACACCAAAATAAAAAGCTGCACAGGAAAGGAAACAACCAAAAAACTAAAAGGCAGCCTATGGAATGGGAGAAGATATTTACAGATGACATATCTGATAAAGGGTTAGTATTCAAAATATATAAGGAACTTGTAAAACTCAACACCCCAAAAACAAATAATCTAATTAAGAAATGGGCAGAAGGCATGAACAGACATTTTTCCAAAGAAGACATTCAGATGTCCAACAGACATATGAAAAGATGCTCACCATCGCTGAGTATCAAGGAAATACAAAGCAAAGCTACATTGAGTTTTCATCTCCCACTGTCAGAATGGCTAAAATTGACAACCGAAGAAACAACAGGTGTTGGCGAGGATGTGGAGAAAAAGGAACCCTCTTGCACCGTCGGTGGGAATGCAAGCTATTGCAGCCACTCTGGAAAACAGTATGGAAGTTCCTCAGAAAGTTAAAAATAGAGCCACCCTACAATCTAGCATTTGCACTACTGGGTGTTTACCCAAAAGAATACAAAAATGCAGATTCAAAGGGATACACACACTCTGTTTATAGCAACATTATCTACAATAGCAACTATGGAAACAGCCAGTGTCCGTCAACTGATGAATGGACAAAGAAGATTTGGTATAGGGATGCCTGGGTGGCTCAGAGGGAGTCTGCTTCTCTCTCCGCCCTTCCCTCTGCTGGTGCTCTCTCTTTCTCTGTCCAACAAATAAATAAAATCTTTAAAAAAAGAAGATATGGTATATATAATGAAATATTACTCAGCTATAAAAAAATATGCAATGACATGGAGCTAGAGAGTTTTGTGCTAAGCAAAATCAGTCAGTCAGAGAAAGACAAATACTATTGATTTTACTCACATGTGGGATTTAAAAAAACAAAAAAAAATGAGCAAAGAGGATAAAATGAGAGAGAGAGAGAAACTGAGAGAATCTGTTAACAATAGAGCACAAACTGATGGTTACTAGAGGGTAGGTGGGTGGGGGGGATGGAGGGAGCGATGAAAGAGGTGAAGGGGATTCAGAAGGGCACTTGTTGTGATGATTACAGGGTGACAGATGCAGGTGTTAAGTCACTACCTTGGACACCTGAGACTAATATCTCAGTTATCTCAGTCTGTATGTTAACAGACTAGAATTTACATAATTTAAATAAATTTAAGCAAATTTACATTTAAGTAATGTATTTAATTTGTTAATTAAATAATTTATAATGGTTTATTAAATTTAATTAATTGAATGTAGCAACTAAATTTAATAATTATTTAAATAATTTAAACAATTGAAATAAAAACTTAAAAAAAAAGTAGAGTCCTTTTTAGTAGTGTTTTGTGGCACCTAAATCCTTCTACTCACACTTAACTACAGATAATTGTTTTTCATTTCTTTATCTGTCTTGTTGGCTTGTTCAGGGCCTTTCTACACCCTTCCTCAAACTGTTAATTATCTAAGGTACCATTTCTATTTTATTCTTCGATTGGTCAACACCCATGATAGGCATGAACAGACATTTTTTGGTCTGTTTTTTGGTGAGAATGCCAACATCTCTTGAACACCTTCATTCATTCACGAAAAACCAAAGTTGTATAACAACCTAGCAGAATAAATGCCTTACGGATTGATACACAAATGTGGTCCCTATTTTTAGTATTTAAAACTCATGATGCCCAATATTTTTTACTGTTTTATTAAAAATGTATTTATTTATTTATTTATTTATTTGAGAGAGAGGGAGAGAGAGAGCACAAGCAGGGGGACCAGCAGGCAGAGAGCACAGCAGGCTTCCCACCAAGCAGGGAGCCCAATGCGGGACTCTATCCTGGGACTCTGGGATCATGACCTGAGCTGAAGGCAGCCACTTAACCTGCTGAGCCACCCAAGCACCCTTTTTACTGTTTTATACACAGAACTACATACAGCTGGTATGCTCATTTCTCTTGACAATCTCAGTGCTTTGATAACCAAGACAGGAGAAAAAAGCACAGAAAAATGTAATTTTAGAAACTATTAGATAGATTAATAACTCCTGTAGTAGTTTTTAAAAAAATTCCAAGAAGTGTAATTGTCAAGTGTGATTCTCAGCTAACTTCTCCTGTAAGAGGAAACTAAGACACAAGCTGATATATGTAAGATGTGAGCCAGCCACTCTTGTTTAAGAGGCTGTCATTACATCGGCGTCGATTAGTTGAAATATCTTCCATTGTCAACCAGTTCCAAAAAACAATAAAACATGAACACAGACTGACACTCCACATCCTTTATTTTTGCCGAAGTCCGACACAGTGCACATTGCTACAGAGCTGCATTTTTAGAAGATTTTATTTATGTATTTAGAAGAGAGAGAATGCTGGTGCAGTGCATGCTCAAGGAGGAGGGGTTGGGAGAGGATGGAGTGGGGGGAGGGGGCAGAGGAAGGGGGAGAAGCAGACTCCCCGCTCAGCAAGGATCCCAGCATGGGGACTCCAGGGATCATGACCTGAGCTGAAGGTAGACGCTTAACCAACACAGCCACACAGGTGCCCCCAAAATTTTATTTTTAAATCATCTCTAAAATCAATCAATCAATCAACCAATCAATCATCTCTACACTGAATGTGGTACTTGGACTCACAACTCTGACATCAAGGGTCACAGGTTCCACTGCAAGCCAGCCAGGCATCCCCATTGTTTTCATGTTGGGATATTATTTCCTAGTATCTTTCTATGATTTGCATATGATTTTCATAGATTTTTCAATGTATATGTAATTTCACTCTAAGCATTTCGCTTAACATGCCATTCTTATATTTTTACTGCTGCAAACTTTTCATAATCATAATTTCACTCCATATTTAATATGCTGCCCAATGAACATAGTGTGATTTACTTACTGCACTTCCATTTTGGACTTTGAAGTTGTTTTCTCTTTTTGCTTTTATAAATGATTCTGAAGTAAACAATCCATGTGAATATCATGATCATTATCCCTCGTAATTTCTATAGAACAAATTCCCTGTAGGACGATTTCAGGATCAAATGGAATGAATATTTTTAAATCACTGATTCATATTGTCAAAGTATTTTCTCTTCAAAGGATGTGACAATATCAACAATAGTGTGTGAGAAACAGTTTACAAGGTTTTATTCTCAAGGTGTTGTCATTTAAAAATAAATCACTGATTGGATAGGTGAAATAGCTCCCAGTTGTCCTTTTATTTTGCATTTACTTGCTTGTTCATGAGATCAAACGTTTTCCAATTTGTTTGTTTACCTGGTATCTTTTAAGACTAGATTAATCCACTATTTTTTTAAAATCTTTATGACAAGCCAAGGCACTAAAGATGAAAGGCAATGCAGAGCAGAGAGGAGGCAGAAATGGTTAGTGACCCCCTACTAAGGTGATGATTATTTCAAATGATATTCTCAGGTACATTAATATGCAAATTATGAGAAAAAGAGGAAGCAAAAGTCACAAGATTTGAGCTCATAATACAGCAAAAAACTACTTCAGACTGGCTCAGGTTTAGATCTTAAGAGACTTTTATCCTTTGTTAAAGCTTTTACAGACCAAATGTACTGATGTAAAGGAATTGATTTGATATTAAACGGAAGTATGAGCAGCATGAATATTTGCTGCGTGATGGGTCTATAGCCATGCTGGGCAATATGGCAGCAGGTGCCTATCGAACCCTTGAACTAGGACGAGCTAGAATTGAGAGGTAACATTAGTACAAGAGAGATGCCTGATTTTGAGGACTTGGCGCACTCAAAAAGGAATGCAAAATATCTCATTGATAATTTTTAAATTATTTACATGCTAATGTTTGGGATAGCTTAGGTTAAATAAAACATATCATTAGAAATAATTTTACCTGTTTCACTTTTTCTTATTTAAATATGATCTCTGGAATTCATAATGCGTATAGGCTAACATTGGCTGGCACAGGTCTAAAGCATCTTTATGATCTCAGATTTTAATAAGGCCAATTCAGAATTTCACTGCTTTAGCCAGAGATCTAAAAGGGCATTTGACTTGAGAGAGAGATAGGATGCCTCACGTAATTAAATTAAGTAAAGAGAATAGCAACACATCAACCAATATGACCAGCCAGAAGGGCTCTCATGAGCTCAGATACTTATTCATAGATTCCGATTTTAAAGGTCCTACAACAAAGACAAACATAAAGGAGCAAAATCAGCTCGTGTCAGTACTCTTCTATAGAATGAGTCAGAGGAAACCAAAGGTGCTATAAAAACTCTGTCCAGAGCACAAAAAGAACAAAGAAGGACAGATAGAAATTCAGGCAAAACATCACCATAATACAGAGGGAAGACAGAATTATGCAGCTCCAATTTTGCTTCTGTCCTCTCTCTAAAGAAAAAAGTCTCCTTGGAAAAGGGAGACAAAATCTCAAGAAGTAAATGGACTCAAGATAGAGAATATCCAGGGTTTATAAATACGTGTTCACATCCAATGGTAGATAACTTTTTATTTCTGGGAGATGAAATCCTTGGTAGTCTTCAGCGTTTGTTTCAAAAATGAACTCATTCAGTTGCTAGATTATCAGTTCTATGAGAGCATGGAAAGGATCTCCTTCATTCACTGGTGCACCATCACGCCCACAACGTTGCCGGGCATATAGTAAGTGCTCAATAAATATGTGCAGAAGAGAAGAGAGAGCTTAGAATGGCCAGATAATTGAAACAGGAAAATATCCATATCTTCAAAATGGGGAAAGTGAGGATTCTGAATTGTATAGATACCCAAACAACATGCAAACAAGATGTCAATAGTTTAAACATTTTTTATAATCTATTAAGAAAAAAATTCACAATGTGCTCATATTCTTTTAGGACTTACCTTTAATTTCATCTGAAGAGTAACGCATTTTTAAATTTTTTTTTTATTTTTTAAGATTTTTTTTTTTTAAATTTTAAAGTAATCTCTATATCCAACATGGGGTTCACACGACTATAAGATCAAGAGTCACATGCTTTACCAACTGAACCAGCCAGGAACCCCAAGAAGGGTAGGTTTAGGGTGATTGAAACCTCGGGTTTGACCAAGTCTCCCAGGAAGCAGGTATAGAGTGCTAAAGACAGAGGACTGAGAATGGAACACCGGAGAAGGTTCATGGTTGGTCTTTGTTGCCTAGCTTTATTTTGTTCAAACAGAAACTCTTGGAGATTTTTTTTTTTAACAGAGTAATTTTTTTCAGAGAGGGCACAAAGTATTCATCCATTTGTTTGTTGGTTCAATAACTGAAGGAAGAAAGCTGGGAACCAAAGACTCTTGCCTTCATCAGCTTCCATGATGGTGGTGATAAGAGAGCTAGCAGGAAATAAGTAAAATGACAGAGCATATCAAGGGGTGACAAGTGTTTCAAAGAGAAAGAAGTCTGCCCGAGGAAGACAAGGAAAGCAGGTACGGAGTAACTAAGGAAGAATTTCCTGAGAAAGTAACAACAACTTGGAGGAGAGGGAGAAAGCCATACACATTTCTGGGGAAAAAATGTTCTATGCAGGGAAATAACAAATGCCTATCATCTGAGCCTCAGAGAACAGCAGGGAGACCAGTGTGGCAGCAGCAGAATAGCAAGGACAAGGGTGAGGGCAACGGTAGCAGATTAGACCAGAGAGGTACAATGTGGACAAATCATACAGAGGCCTTTGTGAGAAGCATGGCTTTTCTCTGAGAGGAAAGGGAATCTACTGGGGACAGGGTTTGACTTAGCTTTTAAAAGGTTGTTTTGATGGCTGCATTAAAGGCAGACTGTTGGAGGTGATATTAGTCAAGGTTCTCTACAGAAACAATCTGTAGGATGTTCATATTCATATAATAGAGAGATTTATTGTAAGGAATTGGCTATGTGATTGTGGGGACCAGCAAGTCCAAAATCTAGAGTTGGCCAGAATGCCAGAGATGAAGGAAAGTGTTGAAACTTGAGTATGAAAGCAGTTTGCTGGAGAAGGGCAGTCTTTCTTTGTAAGGCCTTCAACTGATTAAATGAGAACCACCCTACATTACAGAGGGCCATCTTCTTTACCCAAAGTCTATTGATTTATTTATTTGTTTATTATGAAAGATTTCATTTATTTATTTGACAGAGAGAGACACAGCGAGAGAGGAAACACAAGCAGGGGGAGTGAGAGAGGGGGAAGCCGGCTTCCCACTGAGCAAAGAGCCCAATGCAGGCCTCAATTCCAAGACCCTGGGATCATGACCTGAGCTAAAGACACACACTTAACAACTGAGCCACCCAGATGCCCCCCAAGTCTACTGATTAAAATATGAATCTCACCCAAAAAATACTTTCACAGAAAATCTAGACTACTGTTTGACCAAATATCTGGATACGGTGCTCCGGTCAATTTAATGTATAAAATTAATCATCACAGAGGCCATTGGAAGTAGCAAGGAGACCAATTAAGAGGCTGTTGTATTAACACAGGTGAGAGATGATGGCTGGATGATGGCTGGAACCAGGGTGTTCCAATAGAGGTTGGGAGAAAGGGCCAAATCCTGCATATCTTTGCCTGTGGTCGTCACTCTGCTGAAGTACAAAGACAACCAGAATTAGTTGCTGAGGTCAGAGTCCTCATAGTTTGTAACAGTTGTCAAAACCGTAATCACTGGTTGTTCATGGCTCTTCAGATGACTTTATCATCTCCTTGGTTCAAATACTGAAGCTTACTGCTACATACAAGATTATACTCAACACCTACAGCAGAAAGGCTCAGGAAGGAGCCTACCAAGACAAAGGGTGCAGACTTGCCATCCTAGTGCCTACTTGTTCCTAATCCACAACAATCACGATGAGTTACTGTGGACTCACTGGTTCCTGCACAGAGAGCCTGGCAACCAAACAAAACTTAGTCAACTTCCAAGGAGAGGTTAGAGTCCTGATCCAGAGATAACAGAATATGGCTTACCAGGTCATGGTTACAGTCATTTTCTCAGGATTGGCCTCCATCTTTGAAGTGGGGCACCAAGAAGCTAAACAACTTAGTTGGAAGGGAGTGTCTTGAAACCAGGATTCTCAAATAAATTGGAACTATTAACTTAGTGAAGAAAAGATTTATTTATTCATTTCTCCAGCAGATTTTTTTGAGGCAACACTTTTGTTCTTTTTAAAGATTTTATTACTTATTTTTGCGAGAGAAAGAGAGAGGGAGGAGGAGGGGGAGAGGGAGAAGCAGACACCCCACTGAACAAGGATCCTGAAGCAGGGCTCGATCCCAGGGCCCTGGGATCATGACCTGAGCAAAAGGCAGATGCTTAACCAACCCAGGCACCCTCTCCAACAAATTATTTTTTGTCCCTCCTATCTGCCAGATGGGGCTAGGTCTTAGACAAAAAGGAATCAAATTCAACTGTTGCATTCAAGGAAGCTTACCGTAAAATCGAAGAATGACAGATTTTAATTCAACCTTGTTTAATTATTTTTTGAAGTCTTGGGCTAGTCTAGGAAAAGTTTTTTGTTTCATTTTGTTTTGTTTTGAAGTGAGCTGTATGCCCAATATGGGGCTTGAACTCGAGACCCTGAGATCAAGAGTTGCATGCTCCACAGGCTGAGCCAGCCAGATGCCCTGAGGGACAGAGATTTTTAAAATGTCAATTTCCACATGGTGTACTATGAACTCTGATGGGTATTGGTCTACAAAGTGATGGAAGCACAAAAGGAGATGCCTCACCCAATCTTGGGTGATCTGAGAAGGCATACTGAGATTGTCAAGAATTCAGGAACACAGAATTCAGCTATTTAAAGAACAAGTTTATTAAAAAGATCCATTTAAAATTCAGAATCCTCCACTCAACTATAAACATCACTAAAAAAGTACATTCTTTAATTCCTCTTGTTTCCTAAGCCTGCAGTCCTTAATGGATTTGCACAAACACTGGGGGACGGGGAGATGAACTTACCAGAAGAACAGAGAGGTGCCAGACAAGGAAGGGACTATCTCTGAAGGCAGTGAGCTCTCTGATGAGTGATCTGCCGGGACCCTGTGGAGGGTGGCCGGGGCGGGGGAACGGGGACGAGGGGGTCGGGGATTGGGGTGGGGGGGTTCTGGGTCACATGACATGCAGAGACAGAGGATTACTTTTTTAAGTTTTTAAGGCTTACCTGGGGACCAGAGCAAACTTACAAATGATGTCTTTTGAGAGGCAGTATCACATAGAAAGACCAGGGATCCAGACTTTGGAGCCAGAGGGACCTGGATTTTAATCTTTTTTGATCTTCCATTTACTCATCTGTTTGATAGTGCTAAAAAATAATCTTTTGTGATGTTTTGATAGCAGGTGAGAGGCAAGGCAAGGCGGTGCTTAATTCTTAGCACCGTATGGTGGGAACACAGTGACTGTTAGTTCCCTTCCTGCCCTGAGAGGCAGACTTGAACATAGTGAGTATTTAAAAGTAAAACATAAGGAATAACATGGAGGACATTAGGAGAAGGAAAGGAAAAATAAAGGGGGAGAAATCGGAGGAGGAGACAAACCATGAGAGACTGTGGACTCCAACAAGCAAACTGAGGGTTTCAGAGGGGTGGGAGTTGGGACGATGGGTGAGCCCAGTGATGGGTATTAAGGAGGGCAAGGATTGCATGGAGCACTGAGTGTTATACGCAAACAATGAATCATGGAACACTACCTCAAAACTAATGATGTACTATTTGGTGACTAACATAATATAATAAAAAAAAATTAAAAGAGAATAAATAAAAGTGGGCATTTAGTGAAATCTAGAAGAAATTTGGTGTAAATACATTCCTGCTATTTCACGGTAAAGATGCTTACCATTTTTTTTAACAGAAGTTTTGCTTTTTACCCATATTATGCAACTCATTCAGTCCTATATCAAGGTATTTGAATGCAAAATATAAAAGCTGCATATAGGAAGCATCTGGCTCTTCTGGGGGATTTTCCAGTGCAGAGCCCAACCTTTGCTGGCAGAAACCAGGGCTGCACCTGTCCCATCACCTTCCTAGGTAGACTGGGTGCTGGCCTCACTCTGGTGGGAGGCAGGAACCTCTTTGCCTCCCGTCTGCAGAGAGTAGGGATGACTGCCAAAGGTGGAGAGTTCCAGATCCGGTTCTGAAGCCAAGACGGTGAGATGGAGAAGAAGAGGTGAGGAATGTTGGAAACATAGAGACCAAGTGTCTTAGTCAGTTCCAGCTGCTTTAATGAATGACCACAGACTGGGGAGACTTAACCACAGAAATTTGTTTCTCACAGTTCTGGAAGTCTGAGAGAAGAGGGCAAGCATGGCTGGCTTCCGGTGAGAGCCTCCTGGTTTGCAGATGGCTGTCTTCTTGTTGTGTCCTCTCATGGCTGTGAGAGGGAATGAGAAAGCAATCCCTGTCCTGTCTCTTAGTACACAAGCACTGACCCCATCAGGAGAGCTCCACCTTCAAGACCTAATCACCTCCAAAGACCTCACCTCCATATATCATCACACTCATCGTTAGGGTTTAGGGTCTCAACACAGGAGCTTCGGAGAGACACAAACTTTCAGTTCACAGCAACAAAACTCCAAAAGAATTAAATGGCCTCAGGGACACCTGGGCGGCTCAGTCGGTCAAGCAGCTGACTCTTGATTTCAGCTCAGGTCGTGATCTCAGGGTCCTGGGGATTGAGCCCCCAGTGGAGCTCCCTGCTCAGCGAGGAGCCTGCTTCAGGATTCTTTCCGTCCTTTTGTTCTTCCCTACACCGCCACTCTCTCTCCAAAATAAACAGGTGAATCTTTAAAAAAGAAAAAATTAAATAAATAAATGGACTCAATTCAACCCAATGGGCACTGAGCAGTGAGGAAGTCTAGAGACCAGAGTCTAGGAAAGTAATTCATTGGGGGCAGCTATTTCTATGTATCCAGCATACATTCCCACTAAAGATTCTAGGTCCGTTTGTAGGGATTGAGGGGTATGCTTCTCCCTTCCCCTTTTTTAAAGATTTTATTTATTTATTTGAGAGAGAGAGTGCATGTAACCCAGCATGAGTGGGGGGAGGGGCAAAGGGAGGAGGAGAAGCCGACTTTCCACTGAGCAGGGAGCCTGATGCAGGGCTCTATCCCAGGACCATGGGATCATGACCTGAGCTGAAGGCAGAGGCTTAACCCACTGAGCCACCCAGGTGCCCCCGAGATGCACTTCTTACACTTCCTACCAAAGACTCCCTCTGGCCAAAGAGAATGAACTCATAGCTCCCAGTACTCTGCCTCATGCCTGAAGTTTATTTGAATTCATTTCCCTTTAAAATTCAACTGCCTTTTGCATTCTACTTGATAATATTATCATTGTTTTATAATCCTCTCAAAATACCTTTGTATAAAAGGAGCATTTTACCAAAACATCTTCTATTCCTTGACCTACAACTTTACCCATTACATATCTCACTCAGACTGAGAGGTACAAACATGGAAGTCAACACCAAACTACTGATGACATTGGTTTTTCATCAGACTTTGGGGGCATTGCAGTTTACATACCCAGAAGAGGTGGGCGTCTAATAGACAGTCTGTCCATCTCAGTTGACTCATGCAGTTCTTATCTGAACTCATGTTCTTACTCATGTTCTTATCTGAATCTGGGCATTTCCAAACATATGTGGTTTTTTGTTTTTGTTTTTGTTTCCCTTCTGGAGTTCAATTTCCACTCATTTAAATAGAATGATTAACTATTTTTTAAATGTGTAGAAAACATGGTCTGTGGTACTAGAGACTCCTAAGATGAATAATTTGGATTCCAATGCACATAGTTTCTATTTTCACCAATGACTTGGGAAGAATTCCCTAAGAGACTTCTCTCATCGTGCATGCTTTCTTCTCTTTTTATCTTAATCCCATTTTAAACTTTTGTAGGTTAATTTTAGGGCTGTGCAGGGGGAGGGGATCTCACAAAAAAGATACTAAAAGAACCTTTTGCTGACTTGGAGGATGAAAGGAAATGGGAAAGAAACCAAATGAGTTCCACCAAAGGTAGTGTCCTCCACACTTAAGAAAACATTTTTCTATAATTTTTATGATGACAAACACTTTGATCTAAATCCATATCTTCCATTATTGCCTAGGAGTAAAAAAAAAATTTTTTTGTAAATTTTAGATACTACAAGGGGCAACTTTTATTTGCTACTATCTTCTACTATAACTAAGCCTACACTCATTCTGTTCGTCTACAACAGGTCAATAAGTCGAAAGGAAAGATGTTGGCATAAGATCGATGAAAGTGATTTATTGGGGAAGCCAGCAAACCGAGAGGTGGTGGACTGTTGCTGCAAAGGATCACCTCCCCTTGTCATGGAATTCGAGCTTCTTTCAATTAACCAAAAGGGAAAGCAGGAAGAGGGTGGAGTCCAATGGCAACTGAGGTCTGGAGACATCTGAAGAAGGTGGTCTAACTTCTTTGTCCTTGTCCAGTTGGTCTCTGGGTACAGGATTCTGGTCATGCTGCTCCTTATCTTAAACATAGCATAGTCATTTCTGTATGTACTTTATCTTTCATGGTGACATAGGTTTGGGGTAAAAAGCAGTTTTTGCAAATCCTAGCTGTAGCATACCTACGGGCAGGGCTAAGCAAATGTTGCTAAGCTGGAGTTCACAGCAGCAAGGGAAATGGAAACACTATGAGGTCAGTCATGCTAAGTTTCTCCTGTCATACTAGCATGGAAAATCTTTTCTTCTGTATTTTATTACTTCGAGAGATGTATTCTATTAATAACTAGGAGTGCCTGTCTTGTTTTCTGGCTATGTTTCCAGTAATGCAAGACTATTGATTGTTTGAGGTATTATTGTCAGTTCTTAACTATCCCCAGTCATTAGCTTAGGAAATTTCTGGATCACTTTTCTTTTGCCTACATCTTTCTTTCCAAACATTGCACGTCAGCAGAGTATACTGCAGATCAGTGTTGGTCGAATAAACAGAGCAGCTGTCACGTTCCCAGAACCCACAAATTCATTGTGATGTCATGTTGAAAAACCTAGCCCATGGTGGGTCAACATATCCCACTCTACAAGCTGCATCAAATCCAGTGGACGCCAATTCTCTCTCTGCCCTCCCTGCAACCTTCCTCTGCAGTGTGAACCCTGAGTTAAAAGTCAGAAAAGTCCGACTTTCTAGAAAATTACCTAGAAATCAGAACTCCTTCCTCTTTCAATTTTCAGGAAAACGAAGTAACCATCTGGGTACCTTCCCAACTCTATACTGTGAATGTGAGTCTGTGCCTTCATGAATCGCATCCCCTGTGAAATGCACACGTGTGACCCATGACCCCAAAGGGCTGTCTTTCTAGATTCCAAAAAAGGGCATATGTTTTCAGATGTCAAATGCTCGCTGATGTCAGGCGTCCTTAATGGCAGCATATTTCTGCATCTTGCGGTCCGTCTTGCTAACGATCTCATCCGGGAAGTTTCTCCCTCTTGCCCTTGATGGGGGCAGGCGGGGAGGGGAAGAGGATGGTCTGATACATGGAGCTTTGTTACTGAAAGCAGCACTCTGGCAGCTGAAATAACCTTATATAGCAGTACCGCTTCACACTCCCTGTGCTGGAAAGATCTGTATGGAATGCGGTGACTCTTCATGCTGATAAGGACATTCCAGTGGGAGAATGCTGGGGTTGGGTGAGGAAGGATCCAGGCAGCCTGGTTACCCATTAAACCCCGGCTCTTGTTGCAGACCCATGAAGAGTGGCAGCCGGCAAAGTCTTCATTAGTCAGAGACACCACAACCTGGGCTTGGCCCATTTTTCTTTTAAACATTTGGAATTGCAAGCCCAGATGACTTCCCATGGGGTGAGTCTGCCTCTGTCCCCCTTTCAGTGTGGTAGTTTATTATTAGAGGGGTGACAGAAGCTCAGAGTCACTCACAAGCCATTGTTTTTGTTTGCTGAAACAGCAGGAAGAGACAACAAAATAAAAATTAAAAAAAAAAAAAAAGCCCTTCAGAAAATAACAGACGGAGATTTTGCTAGCCCATGAGAAAACGAATGGACACCAGACTGAACTACCTGCCCAGTGCCACCAAGGACTTGAAAGTGCCACCGGGGGTGACTGCATGTTGAAGAAATTTCTCTGCTGATCTTGGGGTGACCGTGGCTTAGAAAACTGGTTTTCGGGGTTTGGAGAAAATCCTTTCTCTGCATTAAGGGAACATGAAGGGGACAGTCAGGGCATTCTTCCATGCAGACAGGCGAGAAGGAGAGTGGTTTTGTCACACTGCACCTTTGACACGGGACACATCTAAGGCTTCCCGACCGTGGGCTGCTCGTGGACACACCCTGGGTTTTCAGCTTCCCTGCCAGCACCAAGCAAGCTGCTTCCCTTCCCCTTTTCTTGCTCCTTTGCTCTTCCTTCCCCCTCCTTTCTTCCCTTTCTTGCTTTCCCTTCTCTGGCTCTTCTTCATCGACCCCTGCCTGCCAAGGGCTTCTTCTCTGCTGGGCGCCATGTCCCGGTACAATTTGGAAAGACTCATGCATGGTGCATCTCAGTGACATGCATGCTCCTAAATACAAAGAAAGAAAGTCCCCCCCGCCAGAATCATCTTGTTCTCCACCGGACCCTGGGCCCCTTTCAATGAATTTTGGTTTCTGCATTTTAAAAAAAATTGCAATTATTATTTATGAAGCAAGATCAAGCGTGGCAGTAATCACTCAGTCCACTGATTTCCTTATCCGGTCAGAAAGCCCTGGGATTCCAGCAGTGAATAAACAAAGACTCCATCTTCAGACGCCCTGGGAGTCGGGGAGAGAAGCAATACGTGAACAATAAACATATTACAGCAGGCAGGGCTGAGCGACCTGAAGAGAAAGGAAATAGTAGCAGGTGCAGAGAGAGTGGCCAGCGGACAGATGGGTGCCGACTGAGCAAAGGGCTGGAACAAGTCCTAGGGAAGCTATAATGGGAACGGCATTACAGCCAGAGGGAACAGCAAAGGCAAAGAGCTGGGTCAGAGGGTGCCTGAGTGTCCAGGAAAAGTGGTTTGTCAAAGGCAGAAGAAATAGGGGCAGTGACAGAAGATGAGGTCACAAGCCGGCAGGGGTGAGATCTCTGATAGCTTTGGAGGCAGGATCAGGACCCTGGTTTTTCCCTCCCAGGCAGACGGGAAGCCGGTCAAATATTTGGAGCAAGGGTAGGTGGGAGAGGACTTGCTGTGTCATAGGGGGTGTAGGGGGCCTAGCGGGCCAGTTTTAATAAGCAGAAGGGGCATGACTGGCTAAGTCTTCAGGTCTTGGGCCAAGCTACTAGCTGTGAAGCTTGCCCCTGCTTCTTACTAGTTGTATGACTGATAGTGTGTTACTTAACTTCTGTGTGGCGACTGTACCTATCCATTAGGGTTGTTGTAGGATTATATAAATTAGTATTTGTAAACTACATATTAGTTACCCATATAAAATAACTGTAATTTTAAAGGCTCATTTTTTCTAAAAAAAATTGCAAGATAATTAGTTATGACCTACATTTTAGCAATTGATACAAATAACTTCCCTAAAGCCACATCTCCCAGATGACAAGGTCAGGATTTGTAGCCGGGTCTGCAGGACCCTGAGCCCATTTTACCACAGGACACGGGACCTGCCTCTTTCCCTTGGTGCCCCCCACTGCTGGAACTGTCATTAACATGATAGTAACACTCTGTGTGGGGGGTTGAATTGTGTCTCATCCAAATTCATCCTCATTCCTGTATTTAAGTCCTAACCCCCACATAATTCAGAATGTGACCTTATCTGGACACAGGGTCTTTACAGGGATCTACAAGTTAAAATAAGGTCACTAAGGTAGGTTCTAATCCAAGATAACTGATGTCCTTATAAAAAATGGAATTTTACCCTCCTACACTGTTGGGAATGCAAGCTGGTGCAGCCACTCTGGAAAACAGTACGGAGGTTCCTCAAAAAGTTGAAAATAGAGCTATCCTATGACCCAGCAATCGCACTACTGGGTATTTACCCTAAAGATACAAACGTAGTGATCCAAAGGGGCACGTGCACCCAAATGTTTATAGCAGCAATGTCCACAATAGCCAAACTATGGAAAGAACCTAGATGTCCATCAACAGATGAATGGATAAAGTTGTGGGGTATACACACACACACACACACACATACACAGGAATACTATGCAGCCATCAAAAGAAATAAATCTTGCCATTTGCAGCAACATGGATGGGACTAGTGGGTATTATGTTGAGTTAAATAAGTCAATCAGAGAAAGACGATTATCATATGATCTCTCTGCTATGAGGAATTTGAGAGGCGGGGGTGCTGTGGGAGGTGGGGAAGGAAAAAATGAAACAAGATAAGATCAGGAGGGAGACAAACCATAAGAGACTCTTGATCTCACAAAACAAACTGAGGGTTGCTGGTGGCAGAGGGGAGGGAGAGGATGGTTGGGTTATGGACACGGGGGAGGGTATGTGCTATGGTGAGTGCTGTGAAGTGTGTAAACCTGGCGAATCACAGACCTGTACCCCTGGGGCTAATAATACTTTATATGTTAATTAAAAAAATGGAAATTTGGACACAGACACCACTAGAAAAAAGCATGGCCCTCCTAACACCTCAATTTCAGAATTCTTACCTCTAGATCTGTGAGAGAATCAGTGTTTGAGGCTTAAGCCCCTCAGCTTGGGGCATGTAGTTATGGCTGCCTTAGGAAACCAATATGCTGTGTTTAGGTCGTCTTTACTATTTTATACATGCAGATCAGTCTTTGCCAAGTTGCTAGCAAAAGCACAACACTAGATCCCAGTCTGGATAAGAGACCCAAGTTTCATGAAACTTCCTTATTGTCCAAACCCTCAGCCCAATAGGTGAATGAGAAGCTGTAGCAAATCATTTACAATTAAAAGTGACTGAAAGTAGGAGAGATCCCCCAGGTCTCTGAGGTGCACTAATTTCCTCCTGTAATTAACCTGTCAATACCACCTGTTAATAAACCTAAGGGTTGCCAACATTGATCAAGTAAAATATGAGGAAATTGGATCCCATAGAAAAATGTTACATCAAAGTATTAGAAGTATTTTTAAAAAATCTGTTCCAATTCTGCTGATTTTTTAAGGAAGACAAATCATCTCGGATGTGTAGAGATTGCTGGCACCTGGCTAATCTAGTAGGGTACCTCACTTTGATTGCCCGTCGTGTGGTTTCCTTTTAGTCTGAGGTCTTAATTCCTACAAGTGATTGCTGTAGCGTGCACATGGAAAGGTAATGCATCTGCTGAAGATGGATTTAACTACCCTCCACTCTTTTTTTTTTTTAAAGATTTTTATTTATTTGACAGAGAGAGAGATCACAAATAGGCAGGCAGAGAAGCAGGCAGAGAGAGAGGGGGAAGCAGGATCCCTGCTGACCCGAGAGCCCGATGCAGGGCTCCATCCCAGGACTCTGAGATCACGACCTGAGCCGAAGACAGAGGCTTTAACCCACTGAGCCACCCAGGTGCCTCCACCCTCCCCTCTTTATTAAGGAAATCTTGCCACGGATCGTGTCTTTGTTTTTTAAACATCTGTGTGGTACAATGGCACCCAAATGCTCCATACATACAATTTTCATCATGACACTTAAAAGTTGCCCTCAACCTGATCTCCTCCCAATAAATTATTTAAATTTTCTACTAATATACCCAAGGACCTAGGATTTCCACTTATTTCCTGTAGCCTGCACTCTTTTCTAGAAATAGTTGGTGAATTGCCCTACAGCCTCAGCCGTAGAAGCTGACAGCGACTACCCACTGAAAGTCTGGTCGATTGTTCAGGCATTTCGTAAGCACTTTGCAATCAAGAGACTAGACTTAAGGAGCCAGGTGTGGGCGACTGCAGATGCTGATCTGAATTCCGAGATGTCGCCCGCTAGCTGTGATTCCATCTCTCTGGCCTTCAGCTTCTTAGACTGTAAAATAAGGACAGTGGCAACATCCCTGTTGGGATTATTCTGAAAATTAATGAAATAGTATACTTCAAGTGTCTGACACTGAGCAAAAACCCTTCAGATGGTTGCTATTATCATTAGTATCCACTACAGCATGTTACAAAGTGACAGATGTTTCTAGAAATACCTTCTGAGGGACACCCGGGTGGTGCAGTGGGTTAAGCATCTGACTCTTGGTTTTGGCTTAGGTCACGATCTCAGGGTAGTGGGATCGAGCCGCAGGTTGGGCTCCATGCTCAATGGGGAGCCTGTTTCAGAACTCACTCTCCTTCTGCCTCTGCCCCTCCTCCCTGGACTCTCTCTCAAATAAATAAATAAAATTTTAAAAAAAGATATTTATTTATTTATTTATTTATTTTACAGAGAGAGAGAGATCACAAGTAGGCAGAGAGGCAGGCAGAGAGAGAGAGAGAGGGGAGGAAGCAGGCTCCCTGCTGAGCAGAGAGCCCAAAGTGGGGTTTAATCCCGGGACCCTGGGATCATGACCTGAGCCAAAGGCAGAGGCTTTAACCCACAGAGCCACCCCACCCCAAATAAATACATAAACCTTAAAAAATAAATAAATAAATATCTTCTGAGGCATATCTCTTCCAAATCGTAAGAAGCAGGAACATAGCTGTTTTTGTCTCTTAAGATGAAATTGCTGACTATCTAGAAAAAAGGAAAGTCCATAATCATGATTTAAGTCAGTGCTTCCTTAATATTGATACTTCCATGGGAGACCCAGGAGCGTGGTCATCAATTTTGCTACTTCTTTGATTCACACGTTCCATTAATTTACACGGGTGCTTTGTAGCACCTAATGTCTCATTGTTTTTTGAGCAATTCCCCAGAAAAACAAAATAACAGTGACGATGACAACAAGAAGTATTCGTGAAGTGTTGCTGGAGACCCGTCACTAAGCTAAATAACTACGACAGTTCCCAGCAGCCGCGGCTTCACTTCCTGGGGTTCTGCGTACCTGAGGTCATCCACAGTCTGGGGCAGATGACTACCCTTCTGACACAAAGTCAGAAGGCCGGTGGTAGCCTGACCCTACGTCACAGTGCCTGCCTCAGCCACCACCCTGCATCTCATCGCACTGTATCCTCTCAACGCGTCACAAGAAGAAGGGTGAGAACAGCACAGTAAGCTATTTTGTGGGAGAGAGACCTCATCCACATAAGTTTCATTACAGTATATTCTTCTCCACGTTCTATTTTATTATCAGTTGCTTGTTCATTTCTTGCTGTGCCTAATTTATGGAGTACACTTAATGATGGGTATATACGTGTAGGAAAATACGTGGTGTAGGCAGGTTTCCGTACTAGCTGTGATTTCTAGCATCCCTGGGCGTTCTGGACTATACCCCCCACAGATAAGGGGGGACTGCTATATTTATTTACTTACTTACTTACTTAAGATTTAATCTATTTATTTGAGAGCTGGAGCAGAGGGAGGGGCAGAGGGAGATGAAGAAGCAGACTCCCCACTGAGCTGGGAGCCCTGTGGTGGGGTCGGGGGGGGGCTTGATCCCAGGACCAAGATCATGACCAGAGCTGAAGCAGACGCTTAATCCACTGAGCCATCCAGGTGCCGCAGGGGGATTACTGTATTTATATTTACTTTTTTGATCTTTCTAATTCATGTCCATCCTCATTTTTCAGTTGAGGTGACTAAGGCCCAGAGACGTGGGGGTAACTTGCTCAAGGTCACACACAGCTAGTAAGTGGCCAAACAACAGAACTCAAAGGAACTTATGGAGGCCAGAAAAATACATGCATCTTTTTTTTTTTTTAAAGATTCTATTTATTTATTTATTTATTTGACAGACAGAGATCACCAGAGAGGCAGGCAGAAAGAGAAGGGGAAGCAGGCTCCCCACTAAGCAGAAAGCCCAATGCGGGGCTCGATCCCAGGACCCTGGGATCACGACCCAAGCTGAAGATAGAGGCTTTAACCCACTGAGTCATCCAGGCGCCCCACCACGTGCATCGTGTGTGATAAAATTTAGGCAAAAATCACAAAGATACGGTTTACAAATTTAGCATTTTTCTTTTTATTTTAATATGACTTGCCTTGAGGCACTGAGTGTGTAGAGTAATGGTAAGGGTGAGAATTATTCTAATCAAGGACATAGTTTAGAGGGCGGAGGAGACAAAAGACAGTTTCATAGTTTAACCCATGCGTAGTGGGTAGGAGTTGAATTTGTCGGTTGACTGGAAGGTTTGCCTATGGCTTTTTTTTTTTTTTTAAGGATTTTATTTTTCCTTAAGTAATCTCTTCATCCAAGGCGAGGCTCGAACCTGCAACCACGAGATCAAGAGTCGCAAGCTCCAGGGACTGAGCCCACCACTTCTCTGTGGCTTGTCTATGGCTTTTGATTGGGCCAAAGGCTCATCCCAAACTGAAGGGAAGGTCTCCAAAGAATGGTGTCATTTACATTAAGCTTATTCTTGGACATTAGCTCTGGAGGCTTCATTAACAGTGTGAAAACCAGTCCTTCAGCTCGGTGCGCTTCTTTAAGGAGGCTCTAGAGAAGGTGAGAAACTGTGGGAAGCACAGAATTTAAGACTGACTTGTTTCTATGCGGAAGACAAATACTTACGGAGCCCCTTGCCCATTTATTTATTAAAAATACATACATACATACATACATATATACATACATACATACATAAAGATTTTATGGCCATCAATATGGCATTCAAGAATGTGGAGTGGTAGGGGCGCCTGGGTGGCTCAGTGGGTTAAGCCTCTGCTTTCGGCTCAGGTCATGATCTCAGGGCCCTGGGATCGAGCCCTGCATTGGGCTTTCTGCTCAGTGGGGAACCTGCTTCCCTTCCCCTCTCTCTGCCTGCCTCTCTGCCTCCTTGTGATCTCTGTCTGTCAAATAAATAAAATCTTAAAAAAAAAAAAAGAAGAAGTGGAGTGGTTAATCCCCTGCTGCTTGCCCCCAGCCTCCCTCTACTTTAGCCACCTTGGGCTCCTTGCTGTTCCTCGCACATGCTGTTCCCTCTGCGTGGAACACAGTTCTCCCAGGTACTTTCCTTGTTCCTTCCCTTACTTCCTTCAAGTCTTTATTTCAATGTCAACTTCTCAACAAGACCTTCTCTGGACACCTTGTTCAAAATTACAAACCAGTCCCCCCTTCCCCTTCCTCAACTCTCTTCATTTTCCTTTATTGCTTTATTTTTCTCTATAGCGTTAATCACCTCCAAACATCTCATAGAATGTACTTATTTCATCACTGACTTCTCCATGACGCTTCATGAGGGAAGAGATTTTTGCCTATTTTATTCACTGATGTATACCCGGTATTAGAACAGGCATTCAAGAGGCATATATTGAATGAATATATAAATAATATGATTTATGTATATAAACATGAACAGGAATTGAGCAATGTAGACCAGATACGAAGGGCTTTACACGTGTTGACTTGTTAAATATGCCCAGATACGTATTTAACATATTACATCTGATAGGATGTGATTGCCTCATGCATACAATCAAAATAATCCTGTGCGGCAAAAAACAATATTGACATTTTTCTCTTTATCACATATTGTGGGAGTGTGAGAAATAGAGAAGTTAAGGATTCATCCAAAGTCAAACAGTTGATGATAAAGCCTAAAAGGGAAACGTTGCTTCAGGACAAAGAAAGATGTGTCTTCTCACTCAAAAAGGAGGTCATGGTAAATGAGGAGCCGTACCGATCAGATACCGATGATTGAGTACTCGGTCGACAGGAAGCAGAGTCCCTGACTACGGGGCCAGGGAGAGAAGGGAGAACACAGAAAATGCAAACAGGGCGTGCAAAGATGGAATAAAAAAAATGTAAAATTATGCTACTGTCCAAATAATTCGTACCATTACTGGCGAACTGGGAAATGTCCTCTGATTAGCTAGCTAGCTGGCATCGTTTTGAAGCAAGTCATATCTTAGAACCACTAAATTTCAATCTCTGTTGCTTTTATGCTTCGTGATTCTTATTTATTACCCATTTCACCCTAGTTAGAGTAGTTTATAGTCGCTCAGGTCAATTACAATACAGAAAACATCAATAGCACTGTTCGATTTTTTTTTTTTCTCCAAAGGAACAAGTCTAATGAAGGACTATAATTTGAAAGCAACAAGGGTGTGAAAAGTGCTGCCTTTATTCCTTCATGCATTTGTCATCTCCTGGTTTTTAGTGTGTTGGATACAACCTCTGGGGACTGAACTGAATAATCTGAAGAAGGAAATAATATGCTTTTGTAAATTAAACACCACTGCCAGGGAGATTGATTAAATACAACTCAACTAAAACCTCATTATATATTCAGATTAAGTTCCTTGTCAATCTTTTTTCAGTGGAAAAAAAAAATCTTCCCAATTAAGGTGTGGTTTCCCTGGGAATAGACCTGTTTTTTACAGTTTTCCTTCAGTGGTATTAAAAATACTGTTTTCTGCTGCTGTAGAAAGCCTGGGAAGTCTTAACACCTGATAAACGAATGCCTCATTTAGAAGTTACCTTTGGGGGCGCCTGGGTGGCTCAGTTGGTTAAGCGTCTGCCTCCGGCTCAGCTCATGATCTCAGGGTCCTGGGATCGAGCCCCGTATTGGGATCCCTGCTCAACGGGGAGTCTGCTTCTCCCTCTCACTTTCCCTCTGTGCTCTCTCTCTCTCAAACAAATTAATGAACTCTTAAGAAAAAAAAAAAAAAAAAGAAGTTACCTTTGTCTTGATCTCAAATAGAGAGGATTTCCTGAAAGTATATAGACTATCTCTAAGGATTTGTACTCTACCCTCTTACAAGAATACTTGTATCATTTTCCCATCACCAATCTGCATTATATATGTGCACACAAATGTATATAATTATGTAGGAATATATGTCTGTTTATATAAACATATTCATGTATATGTATTTAAATAATCTCTATTTTTTTATAAAAATGGGACATTCTCATTATAAAGAAAAAAATCAAAGAATGCAAAAAAAAAAAAAGACTACAAAAAGGAAAGAAACTGCTCCCCCACAAGAAAAAATAAAAAAGATATTGGTACTGGCACTTGGTGGACATCACTGTAGCCCGTCATGGTGACTGAAATGCCTTCAGCAACCAAAAAGAGCCTCAGTGATCAAGATGGTTTGTGTGGAAAATTCACTCAACCTCCTTTGTCTCCTTCGGCATTTTCCACACAGGTATTGGGGAATGTTTCTCTACTTTCAGAAAACCACAGTGCAGTGAAATGATAAATAGAAGCCAATGTTCTCTTTGTTGCTCAAGACAATCAGAGGGTGGTGGGAGCCATGGCAAGCTGGAGAGCAAAGCCCCACCAGAGGACACGGGTACCATCACTCAGGCAGAACAGATCGTTGCCAAGCAGGAGTGTGGCCCCTGTGTCGCCAGGCCTTCCAATTCATTCGAAGATATGAGGCATTTGCTTCTGTAATCAACGCCCCTTACTTTGACACTATTTTCTCAAAATGGTTTGAAAACACTATTCAGACTGAATGAAATATGGAAGGTAGTCTACGGACTGGTGTTTGTTCTAGAACGTTCGATCAGTATACGGGCAAAGAGATTGGTAAGAAAAAAAAGTGAGCTGCATATCAAATAATTGTTTCAAAATAAAATAATTCTATAATTCTATCGAGCTATACACTTTTTAAAATCATGGTTAATTTTATTTAACCTTCATGGAGGAAAAACAAACTGGCGTTAACCTGAAAGACTTGGCTGAACTTCATGAAACATTTCTTCACCAACGAAAATGTCTCTAAAGAAAACGATTTTGAAAACTTTAAGAGATTGGATACTTGACTGTTATAATTATCACTGTATTTTTAACTATATGTTTCAGTTTTAGACTATACTGGATTCACGTCCAACTTTTGAAAGATTCTGGGTCATTTGATCATTTTTTTTCTTTCTTTTTTTTTTTTAAAGATTTTATTTATTTATTTGACAAAGAGAAATCACAAGTAGATGGAGAGGCAGGCAGAGAGAGAGAGAGGGAAGCAGGCTCCCTGCTGAGCAGAGAGCCTGATGCGGGACTCGATCCCAGGACCCTGAGATCATGACCTGAGCCGAAGGCAGACGCTTAACCCACTGAGCCACCCAGGCGCCCCGATCATTTTTTTTTCTTAAGGCTATTTATTACCCTTAGTCTACTTTTTTCCAAATTATGGAGTATTATGACACTCTCACAATGAAGATGGGCCTTTCCTTAGTACCTTTCCCAGGGATGGGGATGTACTTAAGGGCCAAGGCACTACAGAATATCCTGTTTCTTTTTCTGACCACTAGTTTTTAATGCTTATGAAATAATGCTTTGTTTTTTCCTTATTTGGCTCCTGCTAGAGAAATTTTTACCTTTTAAAAATCTAAAGTTGACCCTTGAGCAACACAGGGGTTAGGGGTTCAGGTTTCCCCCACATGGTGCAGTCAAAAAAACCACATATAACCTTTGACTCCCTACAAACTTAAATACTAATATTCCACTTTTGACCAAAAGCCTTACCAATAATATGCTGATAATCAATTAACACATATTTTGTATGTTACATGTATTATATATTATATTCTTACAATAAAGTGACCTAGAGAACAGAAAATGTTATTAAGAAAATCAGGGGTGCCTGGGTGGCTCAGTGGGTAAAAGTCTCTGCCTTTGGGTCGGGTCATGATCCCAAGGTCCTGGGATCCAGCCCCGCATCGGGCTCTCTGCACAGCAGGGAGCCTGCTTCCTCCTCTCTCTCTGTCTGCCTCTCTGCCTACTTGTGATCTCTGTCTGTCAAATAAACAAAGGAAAAAAATCTTTAAAAAAAGTTATAAAAATATAAATATAAAAGTTAAATATGGGCGCCTGGGTGGCTCAGTGGGTTAAGCTGCTGCCTTCGGCTCAGGTCATGATCTCAGGGTCCTGGGATCGAGTCCCACATTGGGCTCTCTGCTCAGCAGGGAGCCTGCTTCCTCCTCTCTCTCTCTGCTTTCCTCTCTGCCTACTTGTGATTTCTGTCTGTTAAATAAATAAATAAAATCTTTAAAAAAAAAAAAGTTAAATATATATAATATATTTATTAAATAAAATTATTAAATAAAAATATAAATATAAAAGTTAAAATTGTAAGAGAAAATACATTTACAGGACAGGACTGTACTCATAAAACAAAAACAAAACAAAACAAAAAACCCGTGCATATGAGTAGACCTGCACAGTTTAAACTCAGGTTGTTATTTTTAGTTACCAGGTATCAGAGAAAGTGATTTCTGTAACCCTATGTCATTTCACCATATTTATCTGGAATCCTTTCTCGAGCTTTAAAGCTAGTATAAATTTTACAATATTATAATATAAATTTTACAATGAAGATGTATATGAGGGACGCTTGGGTTGCTCAGTGGGTTAAAGCCTCTGCCTTCGGCTCAGGTCATGATCCCAGGGTCCTGGGATGGAGCCCCTCACTAGCTGCCTGCTCCGGGGGAAGCCTGCTTCTCCCTTTCCCACTTCCTCTGCTATGTTCCCTCTCTTGCTGTCTCTTTCTCTGTCAATTATATAAATAAATAAATAAAGTAACTAACTAATTAATTAATAAATTCAATCTTTGAAAAAAAGGTATATGAAATGGCACAGCTCCTAAAATCTATTCTTAGGTACATATAAGTGTATTAATGTATAAGTGAATTAATTTAATAATCATATACTACCCTACGTCATGAGGCCATACTTAAAAGCTTGTGTATACACATGTACAATATATTAATTTCCTGGGTTATTGAATAATGAGGTCTCCTGTTGGATTTTTGGAATTCAGTATTTTAAATTAATTAATTAATTAATTATTTTTTAAATATTTTATTTGTTTATTTGACAGAGAGAGACAGCAAGAGAAGGAATACAAGCATGGGGATTGGGAGAGGGAGAACCAGGCTCCTCACTGAGCAGGACCCTGGGATCCTGACCCGAGCTGAAGGCAGATGCTTAACGACTGAGCTACCCGGACAGAGACCCACTTCCAGCTCCCAGAGGACTTGCTCCGGGCCTCTGCCAGGCAAGAATCTCCAAATACAATGACTCTTGTGGTGTTGATTACTACAGATGCATTTTTCTTTTTTGAACTTCATGTTAGCGGAGGAATACACAATGTGTTCTTTTGTGCTTGGCCGCTGGTACCTCCGGGTGAGGTTGGTGAGGGTCCTTCGTTCTATTGTACGTGGCTGGAGGTGGTTGTTTTTCACTTCTGAGTTACAGTCATTGTGTGACTCTACCACAATTTGTTTACCAATTCTACGGCTGATGGATATTTAAGATGTTTCCAGATTGGGTCTATCGTCCATAACTGTGCCGTGAAGGCTGTGGTGCCTGGTTTTTGGTGGACACAGCCATTTTCCTTTTTTGGACAGATACACTGGAGTGGAGCTACTTGGTCGAAGCTTGCGTCCAGCTTTAGTAAGTACCATCAGTTGACTTTCCGAAATGGCTCTACCAATTCAAGCTCCCAGGTACGACATGGCGATTCTGGTTCTTCCATGTGCTCACCAACACCTTACTTTGAGTCATTCTTTGATATCACAGACATCTTTTTAAAAACAAAAATCCAAGCACTGCTTTGTCCTGCTGAAAATTCTCAGGAGCTTCTCACTGCACTTAGCGCAGGGCCCATCTTCTCTGGGCCTGACTTCCTTTCCCACCTGTCTGTCCCTCTTGCCATCTGTCCCACTCCTCCCTTTTCTCTGCCTGCTTCTGCCTCTGGGTCTTTTCTTGCCATTCTTCTAGGCCTGGTGTGCTCTTTCCCAGCTTTCTGGGTCTCTTACTCTCTCATTTCCTTGAGTTTTCTTCTCAAATATCACCTCCTTAGAGAGATCTCTGTCTCCCGCCATCCTCCCCCTCTCTGTCTTTACCCTGCTTTATTTTTCTTAATAAGACCTATCAGTTCCTGGGGAGGCTCAACTGGTGAAGCATCCAACCTTGATTTTGTCTCAGGTCATGAGATGGAGTGACCTGTTGGGCGTCCATGCCCAGTACCGAATCTCCTTGGGATTCTCTCTCTCCCTCTCCCTCTCCCCCATCCTGCGCATGCTCTGTCTCTCAAATGAATACATAAAATCTTTAAATACCAATAGCAATACTTAACAGTTTCTGACATGATATCGCATCCTTGTGTATTTGTTTATTCTTGGTCTCCCTGGCTGGAATGCCATTCCATGAGAGCGGGGATGTGTCTTTCTTGATGGTCACCCGTCCATCAGTGTGTGCTGCTGGTTGAATGTCTGTCACTTATAAGCATTCAAATGTACAGGACGAGGGGATTTTTGTACCTGGGTTAATCCTTGCTCCCTAGCAGCTGCATGCCCTCACTTACTCACAGGGAGGCATCTACTCTTTTTCTCTCAGCCCATTTCCGTCTTCCTTCTCTGTTCACTTCCGCTTTTCCCTCCCTCCTACCCGCGTCTCGTCGCTGGTAGGAGACTTCAGCATCAGAGTGGGGGGTGCTGGGCATCAGGTGTTTGAGCATTAAATCTCCAGTTGCAGTGCAGCGGGCAGGGGAGGGAGCAAGAGAGCTAACACTCCCTTTGCAATGTTAAAAACATTGCATGAGACCCTACAATTTTATTTTTAATTGAGCCAGAGGGTTTTAGAGAAAGTCTCCTCTCTCTTCATCTCCCCCCACCCCTGCACCTTCGCTCTGCACCTGCAAATGGATATTTCTCAAACACATCTCTCCAGTGGAGTCTCTCCTACTTAACCACGAGCCGCGGAACTGCACTGTCAGATGCAGAGACAGCTGTAAGCTTTGCTTTCCCAGATGGAGAGCAGCCGGAGCAGGGATTTGGTGGAGGGGTTTGGGAATACATCAGGCAAAGTCTGTGATGAGAACAAAAGAGGGAGATGACTATTCACCACTCCATCATAATGGGCAAGAGAACAACATTCCAGATTTGTCATCGCCTTGGGGTCTGGCAAGGTCATTAGCATATTTCCAAAGAGCATGAGAAAGAAACAGAAAAATAACGTAAATCTGGGGGTGCGCCTGCCTGCCTCTCTCTTGTGCAAACAACAACTGGAAAATATGACCGAGCCCCACCATGGGGGAGGGAGAAATTTGGAACTGTTTCGAGACGATGAAAGAATGGAGATAGAGGAGGAGGGTAAAATGCTGTTCCTCTGAGGGAGAGAAAAGATGCATCTTTAATAAAACCCAACCACCAAGAGTACAGTTGTCCAGGTAGACTCCCCTCCCACTGGCACCCTGTCAGGGGAAAGCAGCTTTTGCACACACCTGTGTGTGCAAATTGTCAAACAGCCATCTGGTAGACCAAGGAAAATCATCCATAAGCCCATCAGTGGACCCCGGGGTGCAGGGAAGCCTACGTCTAAGGTCCAGGCATCGTGTATAGCAAGAACCGCCTCTCTGGTTGACATCACCCTATGAAAATGCTTATGGATAAATTTATAAACAAAGTTTCTAGGAGGCACAATTACACAAGAAAAAGTGATTGATTTATACAAGCGTGGATTTATTTATTTTAACCATCTCATCCTATGCCTTGGGGAGTTTCTAGAGTTGTCTAGCCAGGCAGGTCTGGGCGAACATCACTCTTGCTCTTGGCCGTCTCTTACCTGCCATCCTCTTTCTCTTGGATGACCCGAGTATGTGTTGTAATAAAATACAGCCCTGGCATTTGCCTCCGCTCCCTATCAGAAGTCGCTACCTCCCCCTTCTTGGCAGGGGTTACCTTCCACTGCAGCATCTGAAAATGTCAGCTAATCATTTTTCTGGTGTATTCTGCAGCTCAGCAGAGCCATGGCCCCCAACGCTGACCACAGGAACCTGAGGGATTCAGGAAAATATCTTTCTTTTCCTAGTTTCCAAGGAGAGGTTTCTCCACGGACGAAGCATGTGAGGCTTGGAAATGCAGCCACTGTCTCTTGCGCAGGTGGGAAAAGCCCCAAGGATCATGAAGAAGCTGACCCAGATCCTGGACATCGCTCAGCAGCTGAACCACTCTTGGAACTGCCTCTTTCTAGGCTTCCTGTTAGGTGATAAAAACAAATGTATCCAAGCCCCTTTTAGTCAGGTATTTCATTTCTTGGAGCCAAGAGCATTAATGATAAATTACAAAAATGTTTATTAGTGCGATATGTTAATGAAATGTACCATCACAGCCCCCCTTTCATGGGACCCTCAAGGCTTCCTGTTGCAAATGAAATAAAGTATGAAGGGTCACCAGGCCCTGCATAACCAACCCCTCTGTTTCTATGAAAGCTTTCAGGCTTAGCTCTGTTTCCCACCCTCATTCTTCTTTACTTTCTTGTTTGCTGCCACTGCCAAATTCCTACCTCAGGGCCTTTGCACACCCTGATGACATCCTATTTCTTCCTCTCCACCCACTTTAAAAGCAACTTCCTCAGAACAGCCTTGCTTTATTACCCACCCTACAGCAGATCTCTCGTGCTGCTCCTTCTGATAGATCTCTGCTCGTTCTCTTGGTGACTATGACTGACTGGTGGGTTGCCTCAATGTGCATTCCCGTCTCCTTCTAGAAGGCAAGGACTATGACTAAAACTCTCTTTCCTCGGCTCCCTTGAAGCTGGCTTCTAGAAGTAGTTGGGTCATATATCAGGCATATATGTGGGAGGTGGTGTTGACTTGCTGTTCAGTGAGAGAGACAGGTGTATTGACGGGCGGGGGTCCTGGAAGAGGAGATGTGATTCTCACCTTGGCAAAGGTGGCAGCTGCCTTTGTGGCTTCATTGTGCAGGATGGTTTGGGACACTGGCATTGCAATTCTTGCCTCGAGTCTATTTCTTTAGGCCACTTTCCAGTGTGAAGCCTGCTGTCACTCTTCATATATCCCTTTCTGCTTAAATTGTTTAGCATCTATAATTAAGAACTCTGACCCACAGAGAAACCCTCACTACAATTACAGTGATATATTCATTTGTACATTCCCTTCTCCCCTGGTGTCTCCAGCCAGCTTCTGTGTTCTGAATACAGCACAGGGTGACCCATATATCTAGAGCTCAAATAGTCATTGAGCGGGTAGGTAAGTAAATAATTTTTTTAAAAATCCAAATATTAAAAAAAATTGCATATAAAGTTACATTTTGGATATTTAAAATTCTAATGATGTGTCAGAAGCCAGAAGCCAACACCTACAGTGAATTTCCAACTTGCTTGTTTCACCTGACAGATGCATTGCTATGAGAGCCAAATTAAAAACAAAAAACAAAACAAAAAAAACAATGAAGGACCAGGAACATGGACTCTGTTATGAAATGAGATAATAATCCTGACCATCGTGATTTTGTTTCTCAAGAAATGTGATTTCCCTCGGGCAGATTTCTCTGATGCTTTTTTACCCCTCCCAAGAGGGCAAGTCAGCCTCTGAGATGCTGGCCTGGTATCTGGGACTCTCCATCAGAGGCGCAGGCTCATGCACTCTCCTGGGCGATCCGGGCTGGCCCAGGAAGCTCTCAGATCCCCAAGGGCGTGACCCCACGCCTCGCTTGGCTAATCACAGTTCCCCGATGCCTAGCACACAGTCAGCACTCTGTAACTAAACACAGTGTGCTGCATGTTATTTAAGCATAAATTCTGAAGAATTTCAGGCACCTGGGTGGCTCAGTCGGTTAAGAGTCTACCTTTGGCTCAGGTCACGATCCCAGGATGCTGGGATCAAGTCCCACACCCAACTCCCTGCTCAGAGGGGAGTCTGCTTCTCTGTCTCCCTCTGCCCCTCCCCCTAATTATGTTTTCTCTCCCTCTCTCAAATAAAAAAACAAAAACCTTTAAAAAAATTCTGAAGAGTTTCATAATGAACAAGTTAGTATTATATTTGCAGTAATCAATCATGTCTCTCTTTTTATATCTTATTTGTGTATGTACATTTTCATAAAGGCGCGATCCCTGCCTCATACATGTAAAAATATATTTTCTACAGGCCTGACCTTCTTTCACTGTGGTAGACTCTCTCTCTTCTGTGGTTTTCCCCTTCCACTACTAAATATAGCAAATAAGGGTATCTCTTGCTCTCTTTGCCCTTCCTCCCGGTACCTGGACTTGCTCTGAGCCCTCTCACTCTGATACTTCCACAAATGGCTCCTACCCTTGGAAGGTGCCCGTTGTTTGGGGATGTTCCTGGTTCACTGACCCTCACTTTTGGAAGCAGTTAGAGAGGAGGAAGCGGAGACTGAGGGGGCAGAGGGTAAAAGGGGGAGAAATGACACACCTCAAAAAAGCCCTCTAGACAGATCACCGCCCCCAGCAAACCAGAACAAACAGGTTTGGGCTGCTTCCCTGTGGTTAAAGGCACCTGTTCAAAATCTGGTGTTGTCTGGAAGAAGCCTGCTTCTGTCTTTTGCTTGTGTTTAATTCTTGCCTGTTTGTCGATCTCCACGCCCCATGAGTAGGTACAGATGTTATTATATTGAGTCTGGTACAACTTACAGTACATTATCTGACACCCAGTAGGCATGCAGCACCGGGGATCATTTATGCAAATAAATACTCTATTTTCTATTTTTCATCACTTCTTTGATCTCTATAATTGGCACCAATGCCCAAATATCCTTACCGACTCAGGCAGTGCTCACTGGTACACAGTGCTCACACCCTCATTTTGCACCGCCAGTCGCTGAGATTTCCTACTTCCTGCTTCCAGAATGTTCTTCCTTATAATGCTCGGCCATCTGCTCCTGTCCTCCCACAGTGCTCTTGCACGTGGCTCCCCAGCGAGTGCACATGCGTGCACACATCCACGCACGTGCTCCGCTGTCCCCACGAGGCCGGGCTCCTCCATGCCATCTGGGGGCAAAGGGCTTGCATGCCAGTTTGCAGAGCGGAGGTGCCATTCGGATGCAAACAGAACAGAATGGAGGGCACAGACACCTGAGCCCCGGAGCCCTCAGTGCTCGGGGACTAGGGGAAAGGCCAGTGGTGGCACTCGGGCTGAGGAACTAATTCAATCTGGGCACAGGGACCTGTGAGCACCCACGGCAGGGCTAACTTACCATCACTCACCCTAAATTTGCCTTCTGGACTC